>NC_056748.1:843458422-843660922 GCF_019279795.1 Protopterus annectens | reverse complement strand
AATAATGCTTCTGAGCATGTCAAACATTCAGAACTCTGACTTGGAAGTTATTAAATGTCGAAGTAGAATTGGTAGAGCTTTTTTTTGCTTCAGTTATTGCTAAAGGCATTGAGACTGTCACATACATGAATGGAGTTATGTGGTTTACATATACAGGTACTGCTGCTGTATGTATTGAAAAGCATTTTTGTGTTTTTTTGGGGAGGGAATGGTACCACCACTGTTTTTTTTTTTTTTGTCCACAACAGACCAGAGTAGTATGTTCACAAAAAAACAGTGTACTGTATTAACGTTGAAACTGATAAAGATTATAAAGCATATTTTCAAAATCTTGGCAATGTTAAAACATCTACACAACTGTCTGCTGGTTTCTAGTTACAAAAAGCTTGCATATGAATTTTTAAAAGAAAAAACAGACAGCAAGCAGCAGCGATTAAACCAAATAGCTTTTAGTATCACCAACAACCAGCTGGTACCTCGGCTTTTTGCCTTCAAGGATACAACATTATGTTCATGCTTCCAGTTTATACCAGGTGAACCCCACCAGTAACTGAATCCCATTACATTCTTAAAGTGCACAGTGCCTGTTACAAACATCCAGTTATACATTTCTAATTAAACGCTATTTAATTTTTTTTTCACATATAAATAACTAAATACTTAAAACTTCTCTTATCATTAAATATAACTTTCACATCATTGAAAATAAATTTGCTAAGGTTGCTTATTTAAATGTCTGTTAACAGAATTATTTACATTACCTTAATAATAAATATTAAATTCAATTTATGTTAAGTTGACCTCCAAGTTAAGACCCTTTGGATAAAGTGTACCAAAGTTCAAAATCATTTTGCTCTCTACTGCATCTAACTTCTGGCTCATGTTACCCCCCCCCCCCCGTATGAACTAGGTTGAGCTAATATACTAAAAAAGAATGAACTGTCACTCCTTCCATCCTCATTATTAAAATGCTCTCCTATAGGAATCCTAAAGTTCCTATTCTTAATATCACCTAAGTGTTCCAAAATCCTAACTTTGACTGCCATTTTGGTTTGACCTATATACCACTTTATGCTCTTGCACCTGCACCCCACAATATACTCCACCCCATCTTATTGTTTTAGCATGCAGGCTGTTTTTTGACATATGAATTTTTAAAACAAAAACTTTATTTGAAGTTGATGAAATAAATGTTTTTCAAATCTGTCCCCACATCCCCTGATCTTATATATACCAACTACAAGATCGCCATACCTCGGAGAAATGGGAATATTCTGGGAAATGGCATCTCAGGCTTAACACATGCAAGTCTGTTCTTTCAGCCATTCAGTCACTGCACATTATGTCTCAATGCAGGTCCCAGTATTTCAAATGGTTACTCATAGAAATACATTTTTTTGAATTCCTTCCATTGGGTCACAGAAATAGATTTTTGAATTCCTTCTGTTGGTGCATGTACTGATTGCTAAGAAACTTGGTTTTCAGAGCATAGTGCTTTTAAAGGGAAGTTCTAAACTTGTCTTTCATAAGTATGTAGGGTATTTTGATAGACAGAGTGCTGATTACTTGGGCATGATACACTTTTATGAGAATCAGATAGACTGGAGAATTGCCTTACAAATAAAAAATCAGTATATGCTTGTTTTGGACAGAAAGGAGAAAGAGGCATAGGGTGTGGAGAAATTACATAATATATTAGAATCAGATGATATATTAAGGGAGCAATATAGCAAAAAATGTTTAAACTTAGGAAAAATACATTGCAGAAAAGATTAATTTAACAGAAGTATAATTCTATTGTGAATAAGGAGCAGAATGTCCCTATTTTATGTAAAGTGGGATTTGCAATATATATATATATATATATAGAGAGAGAGAGAGAGAGAGAGTGATTTTATGTGATGAAAATGGAAAGGAGATTGTGGAGAAACATTAAAAGGTGGAATTAGTATAGTGATGTTTCACATAAACATTTAAAAGTACCAAGTGTGAACTATCTTCTTTAAGCTTTGAGGTGGAACATGTTTCTAGCATTACTGAACTAGAAATTATTACAAACTCACAAAAAGCTTGTTTAAATTATAGCCCCCAAGGTTGGATAGTTCAATGTGTGTTCGTTTTTTTTTTTCTTTTTTTAAGGTACATTGGGCAAAGGTTTAAAAAAAGATATTTCTAATTTAATATTTTTAATGAATGGCTGTTAAAAAGAAGCATCAATTCTGCCCTTTAACAGGTTATACCAGGGAAGCTAGCCTATTTCACCTCACTCTTGATAAATTTTTACTTTTAGGGATTGATTATAAACTTTTAATTAGAACAGATTTGAACAAAAGATAGAACTGATATGCTGAACAGTTCAATAAGGGAATTGCAGGGGATGGAAAGAGGAGGGATTTTCATTTGCTTTTATGATGGATTACAGTAGTATTTATCTTTTAAATGCATTTTACTCCTCTCCTCCCACTCCTGCTGCCTGTGAATAACAATCAATTGGCCTATTCATTTCCATAAGAGAAATAATACTTTGTGGAGGTCAGCATTAATGCATCCATAAGAATTTTCCAAGTTAAGGCCCAAACCCCCCATTGGCAGATTTCAAGACCTTCTAAGGCCTTCCTCATGGGCATAAACATTGCTGCCTGGAATCTATAAAAGCTAACATGTAGATATGGTCTGTCAGGGCCAAGCATTACTCTGGCCATACTGTGAACCTCTCTGTCTCTCTAAAGTAGGTGTCAGTAATGCAATGAGATGTACTGCCTCTGTCTCCAAGATGGATAAGCTGACATCAGCCCCTATGTCCCTTCTTTTGTACTCAGCTCCACTATGGCCTAAACCTCTTATCAATTTCAAGGCATAAGAGTCTTGAGTAGGACTTCATCAAGATAGGGGCACAGAAGAGGTATGTTTGGCAGGAGAAGGAAAGAAGGATATTTGGTTAATCTGGACGGACAAAAGCACTTGGCGCTACTGAACCCCATGTATTAATGAAGACCTTGATAGAATTAACAAATAGATGATGTTTATGTGTAATTCATTCTAAACAATTGTGGTCATACTTGTATTATACCAGTGATAAATGGATGGTTGTGAAGGTCTTGTAAATTCTACAGAGAGATTAAGCAAGTGTGACAGTTAAGGCTCTGTCTGCTTACTATAGGAATTGACTATTAGGAAAGTCAAGGAAGGCTCTTGTGTAATAGAGGTAATATGAGTGGGGAATGCTTTGTTTTCCATCAGTGTTAACATGTGCAGATAGCATAAAGGAATATGATCTGGGTCTCTGATGATAATCTGCATGTTGTACGTTCAATACACATTCACTTCAGTAGGAGAATCTTGATGTTAATGTCAAGAACACATATTGAGTAAAGTCATGACTGGAGAGAACTGATTATAATTCTTTATGGTACATGGAGTTTAACCGACCACCATGCACTACAGCTTTTAAAGCTGCAACCCACTACTGCCAGACAGACTGACAAAAAGAAAAGAGTAGTGCATAGATTTAAAACATATTAAAAACTTCATATGGACAAAAGAGAAAGGCTAAATGAAACGTTTAATCTTTTAAAGCTCTCTGCAGTTACTACCACCGTTCTGTGATGGCTGTTGACAGCTATTAATGCTCTATTTCTGTTGTTAGAAAGGTGCTAAACAAGCGTTTCTCTTGGCCAGTTTTGGTATATACCATAATTGCAGCACTCCATGCACTATGTGGTACTAATGGTGAGATAAGGTTCTTCTTCAGGAACTGATAGATGGCATGAAAGCGGGAAGAGTTTATTTGTGTTTGAATTGAAATGAAAGTAAGAGGAAGGGATCTTGAAAGGAAAGCACACACTTATTAAAAGAATTAGTGCACATGTGAGGATTGGTCCTTAGAAGACAACAAGGGAGTGAGAAATAGGGTAGAGTACTATGTAATATGAAAAATTCTTCTTAGTTAAACCAGATAACTTCCTGGCAGCAGGCTGTTAACTCCCTTATACTGACACCAAATAAGGACCTTCTGCAGGTCACCTCCTAGCAACTCATTTCAGCCTTAAACCATGATAATAAATTAGTTATGTCTGTTATGCCTGAAAGGCTGGCTTATTTTTTTCCACTGCTAATACATTCCAATTGAGCAGGTATTATCCTGGATGGGGTACATCAGATAATTTGCTATAAACTTTTATTGTTGTAGATGGCACTGATAAGAGGGAAAGGCCTCTAGTTCTGATGAGCTGGGATGCTGAAAAAGCCTTTGGCAGAGTTATATGGCAATTTTGTATTCTTATTTTTAGATAACATAGCCTGCCCACCAGAATAAAAATTGGGACAAAGTTATCCCCTTCTTTTGAAGGTTTAGGAAGTGCAATGAAGGGGTGTCCATTGTCTTTATTGCTTTTTGCACTGTATTTAGAAAGCCCATAACTGTGAAATTAAGGTTGTTGCTGATCAAGAATTATGACTTTTTTTGGGGAAACATGTTAAGCTATCAGTGTATGTTGATGATTTACTATTATATCTTTCAATCCCCAATGTGGACTTATCCAGTGTATTCCTGATTTTGGACAAAATTAGCTCTCTATCATGGTATAAAATCAATATAGAATAAAACTCAACCAATCAAAGCATACCATTTTCCTCACCTAGATTTATTAAATCAGTTTCCATTTTGGAATTTGCAAATTCTCTTAATATGTACTTTAACTACAAACCTATTACAAAGTTTGAAAGGTCTAGTACTAAATTTTGTCCGGGATGGATGCAAACATAGAACAGCTGCAAATATTGCTTCATAGCCAATAGATCAGTGCTACCTGAATTTAAGTTGTACATTAAACAAATATCCTTTAAGATTGTTTTGGTGTTGTAAACAGAGTCTTACAGATTTTGTTAAAAAAATATACTGCTTGCTTTGTTGAGAGGTTATAGAGGGATTTACAATCATATGAAGGACAGTCTGTGGGAAATATCCAGTCTAAAATCCTCACAGGGGTCTTGACTTCCTTCTTATGGATTTTAGAGGGATCTGACATAAAGGAATGGATAAAAGGTATGACTCCAATAGTATGGTCAGATGGCATCCCATTTTTTATCAGTGAAGGGTAGGGAGAGACTGTATATCCAGTACTGGTCTTAATTGTTGGTAAATAAAGGTATTCCTACCTGGGAGGCATTTGAGAGATCTTTTAGAGTAGGTGAACAAATCATAATATATATGTTAATCTTGTAAGGTAACTTAAGGGTTTACAGTTGTGCAATGTCCTACTGAAAGTCTGCAGTTTGCTAATTTACTGGTTTTTTTTCTTCCTGAGAATAGGGATGTGGGTTTTCTGAGATAAGTCAGATTGGAAGGCCGTAAAAGATTATTTTTCAAGCTAGCACTTACCTGACAGACACGCATAGAATTCTCTGGAAAAAAAGACATGGAAATTGGTAGTACTAGAGACCTTTTTGACAATCAGTTTAAACTGCTTAGGTACACTACAAAATGAAGAGTTTACAGGTTCTTTGGATGGTAGTACCAAGTGTTTTATAGCTTTGCACATTCAGCAAAACTTTTCCCACATTTTCCCCTTAATGCTGGAGATAGATTAGAAACTGGATGCATATTTTTGGAGTTGCCTTAGAATGATGCAATTTATAAAATACTTTCTGTGGTGATTAGATTCCTCTTGGGTCAATAAGGTTACTCATAACCCAGGTTTTTTGTTGCTGAGGACTCTATTGGGGTGGTTTTACTTTGGGCTGAACAACCCACTTAGTCTTTCTTTTGGCTTTCCTTGCTAAAAAAAAATTATCACAAAGACATGTAACCAAAATAATATTCCTATGATATAGGAGATTATTGTCCCAATTAAAACAGGTCAAGACTGGTGACTTGAACATAAATCAGACCAGTCTTATTAGGCAGAAGTTGTTATTTCAACTTGGAGATATTAGGTAGATCATAGATCTCTCTTTTTTCTTCTTCTTCTTTATTAGATTAGACAGACAGTTGAGTATGATATTTAACTTCATTTGTGAGTTACTTACTGTATGCTGGCGCTGTGGCATGATTTCCAGGTTGGATAGTTTAATAACTAATAGCTTAACTTGGTTGCAATATTCTAGGGTGGTAATCCTGTTAGAGACATGAAATATTAGACTCATGGCATGTTTTAGAAACAAGTTTGCATAGTTTCCATTTACTATCTGATTAATAGTTGATATTATTTATTTATTTTTTATGTGAAAACTTTGAGGTTTGGATAAAGTTGGCTGATAAAAATGCACTAGTTAAATTTTAAACTTCTTTACCAAAATACTTCTGAGTTATGAAAATCATTCTGCATTACTGACAAAAGTGTATATGATAACTCTTTTGTTGAGCCAGGTAACTTATGTTCTAAGAAATTATGAATATTTGCTTTAGGGTGCTATGGGTATCTATTTTAATCCTATAAAAAGAGACATTTTGTGCAGTAAGATAGGGAATGAAGTACTTTTCCCTTTGTTATAGTCAGCTTATGTTCACAGGTTCATAGGTTGGTACTAGGCTATCGGCGCTAGGACCTATGCAAGCCTAGCCATAACAATTCCCTGGATATTTCTTCCAACAATATTTACTTCTCTGGGCCTCTGTCTAGCAGGGCGACTTACATGATCCCCAGGATGAATTTCCTATCTCCCATCCAATCATCAAGGTTCCTTTTGAAGAGGGCCAATGAGGCGCTCTGCTTGACATGTATGGGCAGTCTATTCCAGAGTATGGGGAGTCTCTGGGTCAGGAACCTATCCCTCCAGCATGTTTTGTTCATTGTGATGACAAGGTTTAGATCCCTGGAGCGTGTGGCTCTGAGGGATTGGGATTTCTTTAAGTGGAGCATGTCCAGCAGCTCAGGGTTTGACATGACCTTGTATGTTAAGCAGAGATCGCCTCTGAGTAGACGATATGCCACAGAGTATAGCTGGAGTTTTTTTAGATGGTCAGCATATGCATCTGCTTTAGGCCTGTGATTCTTTTAGTGAGGTATTTCTGTGGCCTTTCCAGCTGTTGCAGATATCTTGTGAGGTACATACCAAATGGGGCATTATACTCTATAATGGGTCTAATGAGGGATGAGTACAGTGGGACAATGATCTCCTTTTTTCTAGATGAAAAGCCCTTAGTGATGAGGTGTGCCACATAGAAGGATTTTCTGACTGTTGTGGCGATGTGGTTATTGAAAGTGAGACCACTGTCCACCTGTGTCCCTAAGTCTCTCATCACAATTTCGATGTTTAGCGTCTTGCCACCTATGTGGTAATTCACGGGTACATGTTTTTTTCCAAAGGGAATAACTATACATTTCTTGGCATTAAGCTTGAGCCCATGGCTTTGGCACCAGGCATCTGTTTCTGTAAGGCCTTTTTGTAGAATATCCACATCATTTGGGGATTCAATAATGGCTCCCAGTTGGCAGTCATCTGCAAACTTTGTTAGCCAGAGTCCCTTAGTGTTGGCCTGTACTTCAGAGAAGTAGATGCCAAACAAGAGTGGTCCCAGGACTGAACCCTGACGTACTCCACTTGTCACATGTCTGGAGCTGGATTTGGAGTCGGCTACTTTTACAGTCTGGGTTCTGTCAGTAAGCCAGTTGGCAACCCATCGAGTGACGTAGGGATTTATGCCCAGCTTAGTAAGTTTATCTATGATTCCAGAGTGGGGGATGGTGTTGAAGGCCTTGACAAGGTCCAGACAGGCTGTGTGGACCACCTTACCCTCGTCCACAGCTCGGGAGACTGATTCGAAGAAGTCAATCAGATTTAGGAGACAAGATCGGCCCTTCACAAATGCAAACTGGGTGGGGTCCAGTGTTTGAAGGTTGCCAATGTCTTTGTTTATAAGTTCCATGATAATGTGTTCCATGCCCTTGCAGATCAGGCTTGTCAGACTGATGGGACGGTAGTTCCCGGGATCCAAGGCAGATCCTCCCTTGTGGAGCGGGATAACTGTAGCTGTGCGCCACTCAGTGGGCATGAAGCATGAGGTGAGGCTATGATTAAACATGACACTTAGGTGAGGTGCCAGTTCTTAGTTATTTATTGCATTTTTTTATTTCAGATTTTGCAGAGTGCTTATGTACTCTTAATAAATGCATTTAAGATTGAAATACATCAAAATGTAGTGTAAAAAGGAAATATATGTAGGTCTGCATGGGATTCCAGACAAAATTAATAAATCTACTAAAAAAATAAGTGGAACATTGCTTTACTACTTAGCCTGTCACTTAGAAGTCAAGTATTTGACATTTGTGAACTTTTCTTTTTGATTATGGTTAGAAGGAATATGATTCAGATATACAGAGGGATATGCAATGGTGACTCGTTAGAAAGAAGACTGACGTAATCTATAATTTATTTTTCTATTCAAACTTTTTTTTTTTTTTCGAGGAGAGCTTATGAAAACACACCTGTCAAAGGAGAGATGAAACGTGCAACATTTCAAGAAAAACTATAATTCTTAAGTTTACTTTCAGGCTGAGAAGCATTTACAGCACTTTTTATTCTCAAACAAAAAGAGTATGGATAAAATGACTAGGTGGTTACAGATGGATGTCGTAGCCACCAATAACATAATATGTTTCAAATTTTATCCTGTTGAGGTTAAGACTTAAATATATATAAAATATGGCAATAAGTTTATGTAAACTGTCTAGAAATTATGCTCTGTGAGATGTGATTTATTGTTTTAGATATATATATATATATATATATATATATATATATGCATACACAAACACACACACACACACACACACACACACACACACACACACATATACACACACACACACAAACACACAGATGGGACATCTGTTTAATATTTCATCTAATGGATGGCAGATCAGACCTGCAGCAACCAGCATTCAGGAAATGAAGCTGGCATAACAAACTGTGGTATGGTGTTATGCATGCTACAAATGGGTTAAACTACAAACTCCATTTTCATATTCCATTTTCTGCATATTATATCCTTTCTATGTCAAAAGAGACTGCATTACTTTAGCTGTTAAACAATGGCAGTAAAACACTTCCGTGGAAAGTAATCGTACATAATTTGTAAAATTTGTATTGCACTTTATTGCATTACATCACTTCTGACTGCATCTTTTAGAGATTGCACTAAGAAATGTGTGTGTGGTTTAGGTCCAAGTAAAATTAGAATTATTCTTTCATCTATGGCAGTTCTTTCACTTTTGTCTACTACTTAAAATTAGTGAATACCAAGATACAGGCAGAGGAATTATTTTCCCTTGTCAAGAAAACTAAACCAACTAGAGCTAATATGACTCATAAATTAGCCTGCAGTGCATTCTTCTAGAAGAAAAACATTAGTACAATTTTGCAAAAAGACATTCATATCACATTGTTTTATATTTATATTACACCTCCATACAGTAAATTTCTTAAATGATGGCTCATTCTTCTATTGCAGCTTTTATGACTTTAAATATAAAATATCTGGCCATTTTAAGATGCTTCATTTTGCTATTACTGAAACATTATATCTTCTGCACAAGTGTTGTGCAATTTTCTAGTAGGAGATACAGTTCACAAAGCATCATATTTAATATTTAGCAATGAAACTACAGTTTCAGCTTACATGTTGTGGTTTCAATACCCACAGAACAAACCCAGCATGACTTCCCTCTGTAAACCTGTACTACAGCATTCATTACTGCACTACTGAACAGATACCTACCAGTAAAAACATACGTACTTTTTTATTATTCTGTTTAAAATAGTTAAGAAGTTCAGATACACCTTAAAATACATTAGTTTTTCCGGAAAAAATAATAGCAAGCAACTTATTAATAAAAGGGAAAAAACAATAGGAAAAATAATGGAACTGAATAGAGTACAGTGTGAAACATTGAGTATCTGATATTGTTTTGCAATATTTAAGGATGACTATTGTTTTAACGTGATAGTTTTTGATTTAACAATATTGAAAGCATAGGTTAAATAAACTACCAAGACAAGATTTTGTAGGAAAGAAAAAAATAATGCCAATTATATACTTGGTAGAGGATTTTCTGGAGATCTTGCCAAAATCTTTCAGATGGATCAAAAGTGTGAAGCGATTAGTATTTTACAAGCTATATTTAACAGCACATTTGGCACTTGCTACAAAAAAAATATTATAAGAACTGTGTTGTCATATCACAACTGATCACACTATCTTAAGTGATGGAGAAAATACCATATTTAACCTATATTAAGTTTGAAGCACTGCATTACCTAGTTTTAAGAGTTTTTTGTAAGCTGTCTACTAGAGTCGTCCTTTGCATCAATATTATTATATGATCCCTGGCTTTTTTCTAAGCATTTTCTTATTTAAGGCTGTGTGGTGACTATTTATATTCTGTAGAAGTACTGATCAATTTATTCTTAAGGTAATTAAAATGTGTTATGAATACATCTACAATTATAACATGTTGATTTACGCGATATACAATATGGAAAATAAATAATTTTCAGTACTGTTCAAGTTTGCTTAAATATAAACTTGCCTAATTATGGCAGCATAACCTTCATATATTTCCCATGGTGTGCTGCATTGTGCAATATATAGCCATTTTCCATAAACTTCTTTGGTCATCTTTCCAGACAGCAACCTACCATCTGCCAAAAGTTTTATAAGAATGATCAAGTGCTTTATTGGCTAAGACCGGTGACATAATATTTATTGGCTAAAACCAGTGACGTAATATTTATGATGCCATTCAACGATGGCTCACCTGCTGTACGGGATGCTGAATACTTATTTTATTAACATTTTTATTGATCAGGTTAGTCCCAATAGGCCAGTAAACTCTCTTCAGGCAAAACTCAGGGTGGTATTCATAGTGACCACTAGGCCATTACCCTCTTTTCGGGCAAGACTCGGGGTGGTATTCATTGTGACTAGGGGAAATTTAGCCAAGGCCTCTTTTCTTTTCGACAAGTGGCAAAGGATCTTTTATATCCACCTTAGTTACCACCAACTGAGGTTGATATGTAAGTTTAAAGCCTCATCTGAAGGTCATGCTGTAAATATATTTAATAATGGTTTAATGTAGATTAAATCAGTACAGGTCTAATTATTTCTTGAGAATCTGCATATATTTCTGATGAAACTTTTTCACTATGGACTATAGTGACAGTATCTTAAAAAAGATCTTAATGTTGTAACTGATCCCATATAACATTTGAAAATATCTGCAACATACTTGGCCAGCAGTTGTTAGACCTGCTATTCCACAAAACATTCTTTTGAAAAAAGGCCCATGCATATTCCTTCACAAAAGTAGATTGGAAAGACCTCAGACCATCTCACTGTACAACCACTGGTTGGCATGCTTTTGTTTTGAAACAAGATTTGAGAAAGATTTTAAGAACCAAAATTACTGACTTACTGATGGTCATTGTTCAAGAAGAACAGGACAAAAACTAACACCTCTATGAAATCCCAATGGATTTTACTCTACTTATCAGTAAAGATCCATCAATGACTTCTGAGTCAGCATATTTATTCCAACTCATATTATACAGATCAGATCGTGTTTATGGCTGTTACATGGATGATTTTTTTCATTACTAAAAGAACTCTGGCTGAATTCTAAGCATTTCATAGTATATTATGTTTATAAGGTTTGGTAAATTAGATTCATATCTAATTGTCAAAAAGT
Source organism: Protopterus annectens (assembly GCF_019279795.1). Classification (NCBI taxonomy): domain Eukaryota; kingdom Metazoa; phylum Chordata; order Ceratodontiformes; family Protopteridae; genus Protopterus; species Protopterus annectens. The sequence goes on along the minus strand of NC_056748.1, from coordinate 843,649,235 downwards.
TCTAGTGAATCTTTAGATGTGCTAACTTATGCAAAAAATAGACAGATTTTAATTAAAATGCTTAGAAAGACAATATCAGGTAACACATTCCTTCTAGCTACCAGTGCATTTGTAAACAGGTATTAAAATCTCTCCCATATGAAGAGCTAAGCACTCGCAGAATAAACACAGAAAATGAGGATTTCAAACATGCAACTACTAAAAGAAATCAGGCATCTTGCAATAATGTTTTATTTTTTTGATATAGTCCTTATGTCCATTTTAGGATTCCTGAGGTTAGACTGTTTTTATTTACTTTATGTGCTCTCCCCATCTCTTCCATGATGTGGTAAACACATTTTTGATGTTCTGGTGGTCTAGTGAGACCTAATTTGATTGACAGGAGCCTCGTCCTATCAGGAGCCTTCTTTCTGTTCAAATATGAGTGCATATCAAACAGGCACAAGTCAGATGGTTGTCTGCATCTCACGGCAACACAATCCCATGAGTACAGGAGAAGGGAGACTTTAGTAATTAAAGAAAAGATGAGAGAGGTGAGTGAGTATATAGTGATCTTTGCAGAGCTCTGGTTAGATTTTATGTTCAATTTTGCATTATTTTTTTAATGCTTCTGCTGTATTAGATGTACTAAACATTTTTTTAAAAAAGACTTTTGTCTCCCCATGAAGGTATAAGCTGAAGTGCTAGGGAGTTTCTGAACTCCAGCGTCTTTTGAGTGTGTGTATGTGTTACTTAGTAATACCTGGTAAAATACATAATATAGTGTTACATTTATAACAGTTCAGTTACACAAAATCCTGCAGTCAGAGCATATCTTAAATTGCACCATAAATTAGTTTTTCATTCTTGTTGCTGTTTCTCTGTTATGGATTAAGGTGTATTCGGCTACTATGTAGCTACTACTGATTCTGTATTGTGCATTATTTATAACAATTATTGCTGTGTGCTGCTATTGCCTGCTTGATCTAATGTATATTTATTGACTGAGCTTGTGGTTTCACTTAATTGTCCTGCTTGGTTTTGTGCAATATTCATAACAGTTTGCTTATAACACTGTTACTATTAACACAGAGAATATTTTGAACTGAGCAAAACTTTTATTTAGTTTATTTCACTGTCACTGCCCAATTTAGTGGTTTTACCTCAGTCTCTTCTAGGCTTAAGGTCCATTGTTTTGTTTTATACTTATAAATATCTTGTCATTTTATTTTAATTTTATAAATGTTAATTGCTTGCTATTATACAGGTATTGCAGACATTTATCTGTTTAATACCTTTAGTTTGTTTATTCTCCTTTGAGGCAGTTTTGTATTTTAAACTGTGTATGTATTATCTTATTAGCAATTATTAAATTGGTGTATGTATGTTACTTTCTGCAAAAAGTACTGTTATCTCTATTATAAATTTAAACTGGGTAATGAGTGCAGACCAAGTCTAAAATCCAATAACCAAAATTATCTTGGCATAAACCTAGCTGGACAGCTTGAACTATCATTTTAAAATAGTTTAGTAATCCAAAAGTTAATCACCTTTATCTTCTACATTTAGGACTTCATCAGAACTAAATACTTTCTTTTCCAGCACCCTTATATTAATCTGCATAACCACTACGCCATTACAAAACAACCAATCACTACTAAAAGATTTACATATTAAATGTTCACTGCTTAACCTCATTTAAAATTATGCATTCTGTTAATAGAACAATATTAAAAAGTGTATTAAAAGATACTATTAAAAAAAACAGCAGGAAAGCATGTCCCATAAATATTTTTGTTGAACAAGAGCAATTCTAAACAATTGTATTCTATGAATCAGTCCACAAAACTTCTTAACTAGTAAATACTGACAACTGATCGATGCAATACAAGTCAATTTTTATATATACAATATCTAAAATTGAATGATCACTAAATCAGCTTTACCCTCAATCTCTCTTCTGAGCTATGGCAAGCCATCTTCATATAATCAGAGTAGACTAAAGTTACCAATGTCCTGTAAGTGAACAAAATTCAACGTTTGATGAGCTTTACACTGCATACAAGTGCTCTATACTCAGACAAAGCATAGCTTAAAAATGAACTCGCTCCATATTCCACTAAACTATGAAAACTTTGCAGATCCATAATTATCTCATCTGGAAAAGCTCATCTCAAAGATGAATTTCCTAAAAAGAGAGAGAAAATCCAGTATCAGCATTCATTTACAAAGACGCAATATCCTCCCAGTATTCTCAGTTTCCTAAATGAATCCTGATACTGCACTCACATCCCATGAGCATCTGCAGATCTCACCCCCAACAGCTTACCACTGCCTCCTCTAAGAAAGAAAAATAAAGGTGTTTGGACATTATTCAAATATGTTTATGACTGGAAAGTATTTAAATACATTGATATGGACATGGCTGTTTGGGAAATATAAGGATGTGCGTGAAAAAGAAATTGAAAAAAATGGATGAATTTGTATTTACTATTTGGTGTTTATGGAAAAGATGTGAAGAATTGCTAAATAACAAATGAAAAGATGAGGAAATAATATGTGATATAAGGAAATGCTTTTTGTGGAAAGGATGAAATGGATTTTACATGTATTTAGGAAAATAAACATGTAAAGTGTTTTATTAAGTGTCATATAATGTGTAAATATAATGAATGTGCAAATAATGAAAAAAAGATGGAAAAGTGTTAATGCAAGTGCTAATGAAGCTCCAGGGAACTACCACATTGACAATACACCCAGAAGAATTAATCCACTTGTCTGGGATTTGGGAACTTGTGTGAACAATGCCATAACTTTTGAGAAACATGTCTATTGTAAGAAAGTCCTTCTATATTGCACAGCTTATAGACAGAGGGATTGTGTCTAGATCTAGGGATGCCACTGCCCCCTCTACTGAGATCTCATTAGGTCAATCATTGTCCAGACACATGCAATAACTGGAATACCAACAGAGATACTTAAAGGGTAGAAGACCTAACCAACATAAACTGAACCAAAGCCTTGTCACCACTCTTAGTATCCTATAGAGAGTTAAGAGGTTACCAGTGTCTGGCATACAATGCATCCTTAGCTGCATTACTGATGGATTTACTGCAAATCAGCAAGTCAAATGGCATAGTGAATACTCAGTCTAGGGATGTAAATCTCTTCTGCAACATCAACATAATAGCTTGGGAGGTATATATGTGTGCAACAGACTTAGCATCCACATAATGCAAAATTCTTCCCAGTCCATATTCATAGGTAGGTACTAGGCTATTGGCCCAAGGATGTAAGTAAACCTAGCCAACAAAGTTCTCTGGCTTACGCCACCCAAGAAAGTTATTTTCCTGTGCCCCTGTCGAGCAGAGCCACAGAAGTGATCCCCGGGGTGCATTTCCTATTTCCCATCCACTCATCAAGATTTTTCTTGAAGATTGCTAATGAGGAACTTTGCTTGACATAGATGTATAGCTTTTTCCAGAGTATGGGAAGTCTCTGGGACAGGAATCTATCCCTCCAGCATGTCCTGTTTATTGTGGGGACAAGGTTTAGGTCCATAGATTATGTAGCTTGGAAGGATTCGGATTTCTTTAGGTGTAGCATGTCCAACAGTTCTGGGTTTGACATAGCTTTATATGTTAGACAGAGATCACCTCGGAGAAGGTGATATGCTATGGAGTAAAGCTGGACTTTTTTGAGACTGTCAGTGTAGGGCATCTGTTTGAGGCCAGTAATCCTCTTTGTGAGGTACTTCTGTGGCCTTTCCAGCTGCTGCAAATGTCTTGTGAGGTACATTCCAAAAGGGGCATTGTACTCTATAATGGCTCTAATGAGTGTTGAGTAGAGGGGAGCAATGACCTCTTTTTTCCTGGATGAGAACACTTTTGTGATGAGGTGTGCCACATAGAAGGATTTCCTGACTACTGTGGTGATGTGATTATCAAAGGAGAGAATACTGTCCACCTGGGTTCCAAGGTCTCTTATCACACATTCGGCATTAAGTAGACTGCCACCTATGTGGTAGTTCATGGGTACAGAGTTTTTACCAAAGGGGATGACTATGCACTTTTTGCCATTGAGCTTGAGGCCATGGCTCTGACACCAGGCATCTGTCTCAGTGAGGCCCTTCTGCAGGATGTCCACATCATTTGGAGACTCGACTATGGCTCCTAGTTTGCAGTCATCTGCGAATTTTGTTAGCCAAAGGCCTTCTGTGTTAGTCTGTACTTCAGAGAAGTAGATACCAAACAGGAGAGGTCCCAGGACTGAACTCTGTGGTACTCCACTTGTCACTGGTTTGAAGTCAGATTTGGAGTCTGCAACTTTTACAGTGTGGGTTCTGTCAGTGAGCCAGTTGGCAACCCATCTTGTGAATTAGGGATGTATACCTAGTTTAGTGAGTTAGCTATAATTTGAGAATGGGGGATGGTGTCAAATGCCTTGGCGAGGTCAAGATAGGCTGTGTGAACCACCTTACCCTTGTCTACGGCTTTGGTGACTGCCTCAAAGAAGTCGATCAGGTTCAGGATGCATGATCTGCCTTTCACAAACCTGAACTGGGTGGGGTCCATAGTTTGGAGGTTACCAATATCTTTGTTTATGAGTTACATGATGATATGTTCCATGGCCTTGCAGACCAGGCTCTTCAGGCTAATAGGGCAATAGTTCCCAGGATCAGTGGTGGCTCCCCCTTTGTAGAGTGGGATAACTGTTGCTCTGTGCCATTCAGTGGGCACAAAGCCTGACATGAGGCTATGATTGAACATGGTGCTTAGGTGGGGAGCCAGTTTGTTCTGAAGTTCATGTAAAATGCAGCCTGGGATGTTGTCCGGTCCTATGGATGCTGTGTTTTTGGCTTTAGAGAATGCAGCTTTTATCTGCATAGCTGCGATTACAGGGTCTCTGCATTCTTCCTGTATAGATATGGGCCCTTTAAGGGGCGAGAGGGGGGGTAAAGTTAGCACTGAACCTATCTGCTGGATATTGGCAATATCAGTTGGGTCTGTAATTTTCATGCCGTTGTGCTGTAACTCAGAGCAGCTGTGGGTGTTGCAATTGAGATTCTTGACATAGCTATAGAATGATTTGTGGTTTTCCTTAGAATCAGTGGTGATTTTGTTTTTGAAGCTAGCTTTGGAAGATCTTATAAGGAATCTCAGCTTCTTACTGAGGCTGACCAGGGAGCTCCTCCACTCATCGGATTTTACTATCTTTTTTAACAGTTTCTTCCTTCCGTTGTAGAGTTTGTTTATGGCAGGGGACCACAAGATTGGCTTCCTTTCTTTGGAGGATAGCGTCTTGGTTCTGTTTGGGATAGCATGATCCATGCACTTATGTAAGTGCTTATAGAGTGCATTTGTGTTGGATTCAGCAATCGTAACTGTATTGTCCAGCTGCATGGGTGTCATGAAGTTCACCACTTCTGCCCTAAGAAGCATGAAGTTGGCTTTGGAGAAATTTTTACTGTGGTTTCCTTAATGGGAGGTGGGGGCGGGATGTGTATATTTAGGGTGATTAGCTTATGGTCGGATCTGACCAATGACGAGTTGACTTCAGGTGTGGAACACTGGTCACTCATGTTGGTAATGACTTGGTCTAGGATATTGTTGCCCCTGGTGGTGGTGTGGATAAGTTGATTCAGGGCATTGGAATTTATGAATTCCAGAAAGCATTGAGCAAAGGAGTTGTTACATTAGTAGTTTTCCCAGATAATGGGAAAAGTGCACAGTGGTGCAGCGGTTAACGTTGTTGCCTCACAGCAAGAGGTTCTCCGGTTCGATTCTCGACTGGGGTGCCTTCTGTGTGGAGTTTGCATGTTCTCCCTGTGTTCGCGTGGGTTTCCTCCGGGAGCTCCGGTTTCCTCCCACATTCCAAAGACATGCATCTGGAGCATTTCTCCCCGGGCCACCGCTGAAAACAGGCTCTGTGGAACCTAGTCGGACTTTCCCGGTCAACAAATGATAAATAAAAAATAAAAAATAAAATGGTGGGGTTGTTGAAATGACCCATTATTAGGGTGTTTGGTTGAACCCTAATATTTTCCAGTATATCAAGAAAAGAGGAGTGGGAATCCTGGGGCATGGTGAGGGATCTGTAACAAGCTACAATTTAGATTGCAGTTCTGCCCAGAGTTAGTTGCACTTGGATAACCTTGGATGCATTATGCTGAGCAACTAGCCTGGAGGTGTGGATATCCTTAATGAATATGGACACACCTCTGCCTTTGGTGTTGCGGTCTGGGTTAGATGGCCGAAAAGTGTGGCATGAGTTATAGCCTGGTAGTATAGGGGTGCTCTCTGGAGCCTTGAACCAGGTGTGAGTCACTGCACAGATATTGATGTTCTCAATTTTAAGGAGTGCCTCGAGGGACTGCATTTTGAGATTTAGACTTCTAGCATTGAGTACCATTACCCTCAGTTTTTGCTTGCCTGTTCCTGTTACGGTGGTGAATCTGTCATTTGAACCTTGCCTAAAAAAGGCACTATAGGGGAGGCAAGAGCCTTAGCCAGTATCCGGAATCCCAGGGGCAAAAGGTGCAGGCCATATCTGGCAAAGCATCGAGGTCTGTTGACCATGTCTTCTCAGGCAGACAGATACTAGATCCCTTTAGAATGGCACCAGAAGCTTAGCCAATTGTTGAAGTCAATCATTTTGTCCTTGAACTGCGGTATCATTCTGGGTGATGGGAGGATGCTACTCAGGGCTAGGGTCATACCTGCCTGGGCTACAAGATCAGAGAGCTCTTCCATTTCTCTTTTCATGTAGTCCAGGGAAGTATGTCTCAGGTCATTCACACCAACATGGACAATGAGAGAGTCATACTTGTACTTGTTGTGGAGTGACCTGAGTGCGTGGGTTATGTGGAGGATCCTGGCACCTGATAGACAACTGACAATAACCTTCTCCTTGTTTAGCCTGGTGAGTGGGACATCAGTGTTCCTGACTATAGAGTCACTTATGACTAGTGTGTTGGGTGCGTTGTTTTACCTTGTGGGCTGTGGTTGAGTGGCATACTAAGTCTGTGGGCTATGTGTCATTTGTGCTGTGTTGGGGATGGAGGTTGTTTGCGTTTCTGCTTTGGAGGTTTCTGTTGCTTGAGCAGATTATTATTGAGAGCCTCTGCGAATGTTTTTGTGTTTCTATGTGTGGATTTTGGTGGTGTATGTTTAGTGGGACTATGTGATGAGTGTGGTGTGGTGCAAGTGTTTACCTTATTCTCTTGACTGTCAAGTTCAGTCTTGATTGGAGAGAGCTTTACTTCCAGTTTAGCTAGATAAGTGCATCTCTCACAGGTTGTAGTGCTGGGTGGTAGGAGGGCTCTCTGTGTACATGAGGCAATTGCTACATTGCCCCAAGATGCCCAGATTCATCAGATAGACAGGAGAGAAGACTGGGAGCTGACCCTTGGACATGCCTGAATAAAAAACTATTTCCTCTAGACAAGTGAGTAAAGTGAGTACAAGAGCTGTTTTTCTCTAAGCAATTGAGGAAAGTAAGTACAAAAACTTTTTCCTCTAGGTAATGAGGAAGGTTGAGTGTTGTAGTAATTTGTAGCTTATTTGGTGCTTACAACAAGTTCTGAACAAGTGCTGAGCACGAATAAGCAAATTCAAGTGCTAAAACTAAGAATCTGTATCTGGACTAGACTAGTTACAGGAAAGAAACAAGTGTAAATGCAGGCTTTTAAATCATAAAGTTGAGAAAGATGGAAAAACTGCCAAACGGCCAATAACTACAATTTCTGGGCCGGAACCATTCCTTATGTGGTAGATAGGTTACCTAGTGCTCACCAATCCCACTGATAAGCTAGAAGGCTGCCCTCCAGCACAGAAAGGTTTAGGAGGGCTCAGGGTATTACAAACAGTCCTGGATACAGCAAATCTGTATCTGGACTAGACTAGTTACAGGAAGGAGGGAAACAAGTGCAAATGTGGGCTTTTAAATCAGGAAGTTGAGAGAGATGGAAAAACTGCCCAAACGGCCAATAACTACAATTTCTGGGCCAGAAACCACTCCTTATGTGGTAGATAGGTTACCTAGGTTACCACTTCCACTGATAAGCTAGCAGGCTTCCCTCCAACACAGACAGGCTTGGGGGGGGGGGGGGAATCAGAAGCTTACAAACAGTCCTGGATATAACAAATCTGTATCTGGACTAGACTAGTTACAGGAAAGGCAGGAAACAAGCTTAAATTTTTTTGTTACAGTTAAGCAGAACACAGGGAGATTCTAGCAAAGTTTTTTTTTGTAAAGGAAAGGGAGAAAGGAGAAGCAGAAGATAATTCAAGGTTAGGAAACTAAGTGGGTTGGCCTTCTCAAATGTTCTCTCTGTATTAGGTAGAATGAGCTAATGACACTAGACTGGGAGGAGTGTCCCAGATCAAATTTACAGTAGGGGCGGGCAACTGCAAAGCCACCAAGTATAACAGCAAGACACCAACAGGGAGGGAGCACAGGGAACAATACTACAGCTACTAGCCTACACTCTTTTAGACAGTAAACACTACAGAAATGTTTATCACAGCAGAAGAACAGCAGTGAGCCACAAAATAAAAGTTTTTAAACAGATAAAGGAGCAAGGAGACTCTACAGAATGCTTTTAACTGCAAACAAATCAGTTATATGATATACTCCTTGGCAGGAAATCAGAACAAACAGATGCTTAACAAGTAGATAAAATTTCCAGTTAATACCTTTCACACACTGAAACTAGCTAAAAAGCTTTACAAACAGTGTGACAGTAAAAACCTTATTTATCAGGCCCTGTAAGGCAGACAATTTTAGTTCAAACCAAAAAAACAAACAATCCACAAAGCCGGGAACCGAACTAAGTTTATTCTCATACAGTAAAAGTAAAAGTTAAGCGCTTTTCGTTGCCGCCTATACAGCAACTTCATCAGACAAGGACTCAGAATTACAAGTGAATTAAATAAGATCAATCAGCTGAACCAAACATGTAGTTCCCGAATGTAAAAACACCGGTTACTCTAGTAGTCAACTTTGAAATATTAGTTCTACTTAAAGTATTAAAAGTTTTACTTAAAGTATTAAAAACAAGTATTTTCATAAAATGTTTCATAATATAAAATAGAAAGTTAATAAAATTAATAAAGGACCAGTGGTATAACTGCACATAATATACATTCTAAAAGGAGTTCTCATTGAAACGTGTTATAGTTCTGTCATCTTGGCTCCCAAAATTAGCAGAGTGACAAATTCAGGTGTTCAGATATTTTAATAAAGTTTTGTTGCATCACGGAACCACTTGAGCCAGAACAAACGCTGAGGTTAATGCACATTAGTACAAATTCAACCTCCAAAAGACATTGTTGTATACTATTGTCTCACACATTTTGAGGTTTACTTCATATGCTTCATGTATGCCCAGACCAAAGTGCCCGACTCTGTTACCCGTGTTGTCTGACCTTGAAGGATACGGGTAATGAATATAAAATTACTATTGGCAAAAGGATTTGTGTAACCATTATCTCAATAAACTTTTTAATTTAAGGATACATGCTATATTGCATGCCTCGTTGAGACCTGGTAGTGAAAGGCGTTCAGCCTAATCTGCCAGGCTAACTCACATTCTTCTAAAAGCCAGTTCACTGGACCACCCCTGATGTTAGTTTCTATGTGGTCAATAACTGTAAATTTAAAGTTGTGGTTAGTGTTAGCCATAATGTGCCTAGCTAAGGGATTCTCTAATTTTTCTATTTATAGCATAAGTGTGTTCATAAACTCAGTCACGGAGTCTTCGTTCGGTTTTTCCTACATAAAATGCTGCACATGAACAACACTTAGCTATATAGACTACAAATTTAGAGTTGCAGTTAAAGTTACCCTTAAGGAAATATTTCTGCTTATTAATGGTGAATGTTTCACCTATCTCAATGTGTTTGCACATACTACAACAACCACATACTTTCATTCCCACTGTTTTGCTAAAAGAAAAATGCTTGTGTTTTAGTTCAACCGTGCAGATTATTTAATAGCAATAAAATACACTAAAAAGTATGCAGCAGGCAATAAAAAGTGCTATATATAAATTGCTAAAAGCAATAACTAGTAAAAATAAGCAAAAAAAAGGATACCTATTGTTATATATCTCAGATCAGAGTTGTAGTCAATGTCCCTCCTCCGCTCTGCTCAGTGTGTATAGACAGAAATCCTCTCAAAGTTAAGGCATAAATACCAGAAGATACAACCTTAAACAACTTTTTTTTATTCAAGTGCAACTTAGATCTATGAATGGGAAACAGGAAATTTACCCTAGGACTGCCCTCTGTACATATTTTAATAATGTCCAAACACCTTTATTTTTGTGGAATGGACAGATACAGCCCCTACATGCTTTATCCCAAGCATGGATCTCCTCAAATTATCCATGGTATGAGCCCAGTTATTCTCATTTGGGGTAGTATGTAATTATCGATCATGGGATAGGCAAGGCCAATTTCTAACCAAATGGGATAGGTTATTTTGAACAAAAAATGGGAAATCGGCTAGGCTTAAAGCGGCCCACAACAGCATATAGCCTAGTACTTGTCTATTAACCTTTAATAAAGCAGCCCCTCTATCTCGCCCATGTTATAATAAGGGACAGTGAAAAATGTAATTTTGAAAAGTGCAATATATGCATTTTATACCAACAATTTATGGTTTAAACCAGTGGAGACACCTACACAAAGAGGAAAATATCAGACAAGTATTTAGTGATCCATATATTTCAACATCTATTTCATGCAATTCTCTGGGCCAGATCTTATCACTTTGACATATCTGGCTCAGATGTTTTTGATCTACTCTTCACTGAAGTTCAAAGAAGTTTTAGAAAACTGACAGTATACAATAACATATGTTGTATCAAATCCAAGTCTGTGACAAAGCAAATCACACAACTTCCGTGTATAATTTTATCATGGTTCTTGCTAATACATGGAGCAGAGCAGGATACAACATTCAATAAGATATAACAGGAAGTCACAGCTTAACTTCCATAAGGTACATGCAAGTTACCTTTGCTACACCATGTCTATTAGAATCCAAACAGAAAGCCACTTGACTATAATGCATGAGAATCGTTTTAGCTAAACAATTGAATCAACTGATCTAAAGTTGATCAGTTACAGATTGCTATGATTTAGACAATATGCAGCTTAGATTAGTAATACAAAACAGGGTTTTAACCATACAAAGGAATTAAGTAATATGATAATAAATAAAAGACTACAGCTCCAGGGAGGCTATGTCCCTCTGTGCCCCCACACCCCCTGCAAATTAAATATACCAGATCGCACTACATTGAAAAAAAGGGTAAACACCCCACGGCCGCCCACATCCATGCGGGAACTGCCTGGTAATACTGGTGCAATGTATGGAATATAAATAACTAATTTTATGACATTTCATGCAAGTCATCTTGGCAATTTGGAATTCGATTACATGTGTTTTTGTGCATCTGAAATAAGCCTAAGTATATACAGTATGTAAAATAGGTTGACTTTCAGTTCTTTCTTGGAAAGCTTTGTAGGGTTTTATTAAGTAATGTATCAGGACATTTTCGATCAGTCATTGTCAGCCAGTGTCTAAATCATTTTCACATGCTTCTTTATTTAAATGCTTACAAAGACCAGATTTCTGTAGAAAGTTAAGTCCATGTACCAAGGTTCTAGTTGGGAGAAGACTTTTTCCCACTTCTGTATATTTAAGCGAGGACAGGAAAAGGTGATAGTGTCCTCCTGGTTAACCCTCATGAAGTAAGCATGCTTTTATAATGGTAGTTTTTTTTTTTTTTAATTCAGAGGGGGAATGGGGGCAGTAACCAATATTTATCATTTTAAATAGGAGCTAAAAACAAAGGCAGGCCTATCAGTCAGAAAAGACTATTTTTGTCTCTCAAGGAGAGTGCAGTGATGAGCAAGAGTCGGCCAGTAGAGCAAATCAGAGCATTTGTTTTCCTTTCTGTAACTTTCAGATGGGTACGAAGGTTAAGACTTCAATTTGTAATTCAGCTGCCATAGCAATTGCCAAAAATGGCTGCAAATGCTGGAGCATAGTAAAGTGAAAGATATATGCACACCAGGAAGTGTGTGAAAGAAGTGACATCAGCTTCTAGAACAAAAGAATGTCAATGGGAGTAGTGAAAATATTCTACTGTGAGAAAGTACAGTTGTGTAAAATCTTACCATAAGAGCAGATGTCCTTCTTTTTACTGCCACAGTATTCATCACCTCTGGGATCTCCTGCCAAGGATAGACCAACATCTAGCCAGTATACCAAGCCTTTTTTTTTAAACCAAGGATCATCATACCTCAGATATATGCTCCCTGCACAAGATTAGGGCATAAAGGTGATATATGAATGCTCTCAACTCAGCAATGAAGTGCCCCAAGAGGTCAAGGACCACTAGTGAAAAGGAAAACACACAAATCTAGAAAAATGATAGAATGAAGGGAAGGAGAATAATCTGTCAGCCAGGAAGAAAATACTACTTATGGAAAAGGTGAAAAGGAAATGGGTGTAGGAGGGGAGGCCGTGAACACTGCCACAGATGGGTGTAGGAGGGAGGCCATGAACACTGCCACAGATGGGTGTAGGAGGGAGGCCGTGAACACTGCCACAGATGGGTGTAGGAGGGAGGCCGTGAACACTGCCACAGATGGGTGTAGGAGGGAGGCCGTGAACACTGCCACAGATGGGTGTAGGAGGGAGGCCGTGAACACTGCCACAGATGGGTGTAGGAGGGAGGCCGTGAACACTGCCACAGATGGGTGTAGGAGGGAGGCCATGAACACTGCCACAGATGGGTGTAGGAGGGAGGCCGTGAACACTGCCACAGATGGGTGTAGGAGGGAGGCCGTGAACACTGCCACAGATGGGTGTAGGAGGGAGGCCGTGAACACTGCCACAGATGGGTGTAGGAGGGAGGCTGTGAACACTGCCACAGATGGGTGTAGGAGGGAGGCTGTAAACACTGCCACAGATGGGTGTAGGAGGGAGGCTGTAAACACTGCCAAAGTGAAAAGACAGCTACTGTTACAGGAAGATTTTTACACAACTGTACTATGTTCTTCCATATCACTGTTGAGGTATTCATCACCTCTTATGGAGTACAAAAGCTATAGTGAAGACAGGGGGGAGGAGGAAGCCAAGGAAAAGCCCTCCATAAATCCATGCAGGATATCCTTGGCAAAACCTGCCCTGTCCCTAGAAACGACATCCAATTTGTAACATTTTGTGAAAGTGTGAACTGCAGATCAAGTAGCAGCATCAAGGATGGAGTTGGTATTCAATCCACCCAAAGAAAGCTCCTGAAGAAACAACTGCTCAAATAGAATGAGCCCACCAAAGCAGACAACTGCTTACCATGAAAGGAGTAACAAAAGGAAATGACACTGGAAATCCAGGAGGAGATGGTTTGCTTAGAAACGGCCAAACTCAATGCCCTGATATGAAAGGAAACAAAAAGTTGGTCAGACGTATGCAAACTCTTTGTTTAAATAATATCCAATTTGTCTATGCAAGTCCAAGGGATGAAAAACATTCTCACATGTGGACTGCAGAGAAGGGAAACAGGAGGAAAGCTGGATAGACTGATTAAGGAACAGCTCATTAATCACCTTGAGTATGGAGAGGCACCCTGTCTTTATGAAAAAACAAAAAAAGGATAGACTGCCATCAAAGCCTGGAGTCCAAACACCCATTTGGCAGTGGTTAAAACAAGAAAAAGAACAGTCTTCCAGGTGCAATGTTGCAAAGACGTAGCAGCAGGCTTGAAAGGAGCCTGAATCAGTTTTTCAAAGATAACATTAATCCCAAAAAGGGGGAATTGGAGTCTGATATGAAGGACATCTTTTTGAAATTAATTGACCTCAAATCTATAGGCCAGAGGAATATTAAGTGGCAGACAGGCAGCTATTGCTAACAATTGAGCTTTCACTGAAGAATGTGCCAGGCCAGCATGCAGCAATCCATACAAGTAGGAAAGAACCAAGGAGTCCCCAGGTGAAAATGGATCCTGGTGAAGCTTAAGACACCAGACAGAAAATATCTTCCACTTGGACATATATGATTTTTGGATAGTGGGTTTCCTGGCCTTCTGCAGGACTCTAAGCACATCCTCAGAAAATTAGTGTCAGAAAGGAATCAAAACCCTATCATCCAGTTGAAGAGTGGACAGATGAGGGTAAAGCAGAAATACTTTGTCCTGTATGAGAAGGTACATGTGCTGAAGTAAGTTTTGGTGACTGCCCCTGGCCAGATATTTTAAGAGGGTAACCCAGCACTGTCTGTACCAAAAGAGAGTCCCCAGCAAGAGGATAGTATGTTTCTACTTTGTGAAGGACCTTGGAAAGAAGATGAAGGGAAGGAAAGGCATAAAGGAACATCGTCTTCTAAGAAAAGACATGCGCTCACTTTCCAAGCTGAAGGACTTGGGACTCTGGAACAGAACTGAGGAAGTTGTCTGTTCTGAGGGGAGGCAAAGAGACCTACTTTAGGAATACTCCACTGATGAACTATGTCCAGAAACACATCTCTGTGAAGCATCCATTTGTGAGGCTGTGTCCTGGACATGAGAATCTGCCACAAGATTGTACTCTGAAAGTATACAGAGTGCCTATAGAATCACCTGAAATTAATGGCTATTTCTGACACTTGAAAGGCTAGTCTGCAAAGAAGATAAGAGCTTGTGCCTCCTAGATTGTTGCTGTACCACATGGCTGTGGTGTTGTCTGTATAAACTTTCAAGGGACCTGGCACCCAGAGTGAGTGGAAAACTTGAAGAGCCAAAATGAGAGCCCTCATTTCCTTGAGTCATCCACCCTCTGTTGTGGGGAACCAATGGCATGAATGTAAAGGGTGCCTGAAGCAGCTCCCCACCCCAGCTCTAAGTTGTTCATAAAGAATTCCTAGGATGCCTTAGAAACTTGCAAAGGAACACCTAGACTGAGAGATACCTGCTGAATCCACCAGTGAAATTCTAGTTTGAGATGAGGGAGCAGAGAAACTAGATAGCCTAGCAGGTGTTAGCAATGAAGCCACACCAATCTTAGATACCACTGAAACATTTTCATATGCCTGGCCCACAGAAGCATGGGGATGGGGAAGACCTGAACTCTAGAGATCTGAGAAACTACCTAGCCAGAATATAGAACAGGGGGAAGCACAGAAACAAAAATAATTCATGACAGACAAAACTTTGGAGACAGGGAGAGAGGTTCACATTGTAACAGTCTGGAACCTGTGGCCTAGAAAAATGTGATTCTGAGATGGAGTTGTCCTTGGCTTCTGAAGGCTGATAGTGAACCCAGGGCTGTCTAACTGAAGATGTGTAAAATGAAGATCCTGCACTAGCTTGGTTTTGGATGGGTCTGAAGCAAGAGGTCATCCAGATAGGGAAGTATCTGAATGTCCTAAAGCCTTCAAAAGGAGACTACTCAAGGTAGGCATTTATTGAATACTCTTGGGAATGTTGAGAGCCCAATGGGCAAAGCAGAGAACTGAAAATGTGAGGAGAAAACAGAGGAACACAAAAATTTCCTGAATAGAGGGTGGATAGGAATATGAAGGCAGGTGTCCTTTAGGTCCAGGGAAACCAGAAAGGCCTGGGGAAGCAAAAGAGGAAGCAGAGTCTGAAGAGAAAGCATTCAGAAATATGGCAATATGAGAAAAGTGATCAGAAAGGAAAGATCCAGTACATGTCTCCAAGATCCCTCTTTCCTGGGAACTAGAAAAATTCTGACATAAAACCCTGGACCTCTCTCGGTCTGTGGAACCAGTTGAATGGTACCCTGGTCAAACAGGCCATGCTATACCACTGCAAAATGAGGAAGGTTTCCTGCAGGAGGTTGAGGGATACTGGAGGGGGAGGAAAGTGTTTTCCAGGCCATATAGTAACGCATCCTGATAATGGATAGCAGTTAAGAGTCTTTGGTGTTCTTCTGACAAACTGAGAGAGACCGAGAAAGAATGAGGGACAAAGAAACCTGGCCAAGAGGAAAGGAGGGCAGAAAGTCAGATGGATGCTGCCTTGAAAGGACTACTTTTGGGGGCCTAGGCATTTGAGTAGGCTTATCAGAAAACATATGCCAAGGAGCCTTCTTATCCTTGGAAAACTGTCAAGGCATTCTTACTAGGATAGTTCCTCTGAAAACTCGGAATAGGAGAAACAAAGATGTGCTTCAAATCTTTCATGACCATACGCTTATCCTGAAAGGTCTTAATGGGCTCTGCCACAGCAGTACCAAACAAATGTTGGTTATCCAGACTAGTATCCAGGAGTTTATCATTATCATTATCATTAGCATTATCATTATCATTAGCATTAGCATTATCATTATCATTAGCATTAGCATTAGCATTAGCATTATCATTAGCATTAGCATTATCATTATCATTATCATTATCATGCAAGGCTTGAAGACAAAGCCAGGAATAGCACATCATCATAGATCCAGATGCAGTAGCTGCATTATAGCTACACTTTACATAATGGTGGGTAACCTGAGATGTGAAACCCAGTAAGGAAGGAGCTGAAGGCCTTATTCTCAGAGTCAAGCATGTCAGAGACAATCTTCCCAATCTGGGAAAGAAGAGACAAAATGTATCTTGTTATGGGTCTGGTAATTTACAGCCCTAAAGGCTAAAGTAGCAGAAGTATACATTTTCTTATCCACCCTCTCATATCGCTAATGTCCATGTCAAAGGGAAGGAGCTTAGTATAGGGCAACAGCCTAGAAGACTTATCACTAGACATTGAAATCACCACTGGATCACATGAAGGGCATTTGTACAAGAAACTGCAGGCATCTGGCACCTTATAGAACCTGTCAGGCTTCTTAGAGGCTGGATGCTGGGAGGCTGGTGCCAGGGAGGTAGCAGAGAAGGTATGCAATAGAGCAAACAACACAGGAGGGACAGCAGAAGGTTTTGTAGAATCTATTTTTAACAACTCATAATATCTTTAAAATGTTCCATCACATGCAGGACTGTGTCTCAAAAGGAGAATCAGGAATGATGGATTCCTCCTCTTCTGACCCATAGTCTAATGGAGAAGGCAACTGAGAGGAGTAGGCTAAAGCAGCAGAATCAGAGTCAGAATCCTTATTTGAGGATTCAGGGTCCCTTGCCCTTTGGGAGGTAGAAGACCACAGGGGGTGCAGGAACTGAAACCCCCCTAAAGAGGCTTTAAAGCCATCATTGAACAAGTCTGGAGTAAAATCCTGCCATTCCATTTTGGATCTCTGGCAACTGCCACCACATTTACATTTCTGTCTTTTCTTTAAGGGGATGTCCACCCTAACAAAACATTGTGTTTTGACCCCTGTCTGGATTTGATCAAGGTTACCAGCACCAATTCCCTAACAAGTATGTGAGGAATGCCTTTAGGCCTCTTAAAGATAATCAGCTGTGGTTCCCCCTTGACGTCCAAGTTGGATGTGTGCAAGGCCTCTGAGGACATACAGAAGTAGGTTTCATGCTGGCATCTCAGAAGGTTGCTGCAGAAGAAACTGATGACAATACTGGACTATCCTCTGGGTTCACATTCACCTCAAGAGAGACATCCAGTGGAGGCAGGACAGCAGCAGACTCAGGCCTAGACTTCTTGACCTTTTTCTTGAGCAGTGGCTGTACCACAGGGTGAGCGGATTCTGCCTTGAAACCTTGGGCCAACTGCTTGAGACATTGGTTCTCAAGATAAATGGAAAGGGAAGAAAGATAACTACATAAAGCCTTTGGTACAAAAGCCTGACAGATGGAACACTGAGTGTGGTCATGAGGAAAAACTTAAGGAACCCACTGAAAAAAGAATAAAAAGAAAAGGAAACTGCAGTGGGGTACTTATCTTAAAGATGCAGGCTCAGTACAACCAGCAAAGTGAAGGCCATTCAGACCAACATATAATAATGGAGTTTGGATTGGCGGCAACAAAGTTCTGAGTTGGGAGCATTTATACATCACCTTTATGCTCTATTCTTGCATAGGGAGCCTACGTCTGACATAAGACACTCCTAGGTAATAAAGTATTTGGTATATTGGTGGGACATTAGTCTGTCCTTAATAGGAGATCCCACAAGTCATGAATACTGCAACAGTGGTATGGAAGGACATCAAGTGTTGTAATATAGCAAATTAAAGTGTGCACACCAACTGCCTTATCAGCTCTGGAATGCTATTGAGAGCCAGTGTAATGTTCTTTTTTTTTTTTTTTTTGCATTGCAATAATGCTCCCAAGTGGATAAAAGAGAGATGAGCCTAATTGTTTTACTCACATGGATTTGGTCATATGAAATATTGTGTGTTAAGCTGCGGCTGTGGACCCGTTTACAAAATGCCATGCAAGCTTTAATGGGAAGAAAAAAAGTTATTCTGCAACAGATAGATATCTGTCACTCTTAGTACATAGAACCATATAATCATTACAACTGGTGGGGTATTCACCAAAGTCTATGATATCAACATGAATTACGCTTTTCAACTTGGACCAAAGATATTCCTTTCAGAACAATCTATTTAATTTTAAAAGAAGCTTCATATAACTTGGACTTTTTCCCAAAATATTAATAACAGTAGCAAGTACTGTCTGACAAGTGATATTGATTCTAATTATTAGGCAAAAACATTGAACCTTCTAACACATTTTTCTCTGCCCAGTTTCTTAAAGACCGTCTTATAGTTAATGATATGAGAAGACAGAAGCTAAGGAAAGACTTGATCTACTTGGTGTGGTAAAAGAAACAGCCTTCTGCACCAAAAGGAAGCATGCTACCTGTTGCACCACTGACAATGAGCACCACACCTCTGAAACTCTGACATCAGCAAACTGCAATAATCCCCCCCCCGTGATCTACAAAAAAACAAAAAAAAAAAAAACAAAAAGAAGGAAAATGAAAGGATGCCTGGCAGCTGGCAAATGGTATGGAGGTTTGAGGCACTTGCCTGTTCTTAATAATTAAAGGTTCGGGGTTTGACTCTGAGTAAAGTCACTTAACTTGACAATGCCCTTAACCTGGGCTTTACACACACACACACACACACACACACACACACACACACACACTCCACACCATAACAGTTGCTTGTATATCACCCGCTTGCTCTTCAAAATACAATGGGCTTACTCTGCAACAAATCACTATTCGACAGAAACCACCCATGCTCATTCATGGCTTGCTATATCTCCCTTTTACTGCAGACATTCCCTTAAATTTCCCACACAGTTTGACATTAATGCAGATGTTTTTGGGGCTTATCTCCTATGTCAGGAGAGCTTCCATAAGGTCCTAATGCTTGCTATATTTGGTCAGTTGGAACAAAGGTTATTTAACAAAGTTTTCTTTTTTTTTCTTTTTATTATATTGAATCAAGCCAACATGCCCCCCCAAGCCACAATGGGCCCTAGGCAGATGCCTAGGTCACTTAGTTCTGGATTCAGTTCTGTTTTCACTGGAAATTATACAAAATGATAAATCAGAATCACGTATCGATGAAGAGTACAAATTTAGCACCTGAAGTCATGAAGCATGAAAAAAATAGAGAAAATTTGTAACATTGTAATAATATTTTGTTGTAAAATCTTCATTGCAAAATTTCTTAGACTATGATGGCCAAAATAATGTTCAGCAATTCATATGCACTCTTATATAGCTAATAAAAGCTGGCAAAGAAATGTATGAACTTCTGATGTTGAAAAAAAAGCCAAAACCTACTCATTTTTTTAGAATAACTAACAGTAATGAGCTTAGCACATTTCATCTTACTATCAGTATTCCTAAGACAGTATAGCATGTCGCACCAAGTTCAGGTAATTTTTATTATTTAAATAGACACACCTAACAATTAAGTCTTCAATAATAAAACCAATTAAAAAATTAATTAAGAAATTTTCTTTAAAAAGAAAGAACCTATAAAATACCCTCATACATATACATATATTCTGTGCATATATAGAATAGATATAGAGAAGAAAACACATACATATCTATACAAAAATGTATACAAAATATATATATATATCATTTAATGTTCTATATTCTGGGGACAATTATAAAACCAACTAATGCATATAAGAGCGGGCAGCTAAGAAGGGTTTAAGAGTATCCCTTTCATTAAGACCATGCCCCTTAGAACTTTGTAGTCTTATTATCCATTTATTTTCTCTTTCTTCAGTATAGTTCTTAATGTTTCCCAATCTATTGGACTTCTTTATTAACTCAAGTACAGTAAATTTAAAATTATGTTTAGTGCCTTTTTGCAATATATGACAAGCTAGGGCATTTGTTTCATTTTCTTTGTTAATTATTTCACTCTTGTAGATGCTGAATTTTGTTTTTCATGGTTCCATCAACAGCAGTCATTCAAATTATATTAGAGAGATTTACTTATTTGAGAAGGGGTGACTATATTTTAAGCTTTAAATCATTGTTTTGTTTTAAATGCTCAATATAAGACCTGTATCAAGTAACTAAAAGTACAGTACTACCTGTCTAAATACGGATCCTTGAGTAACACGGCCACTGTTAGCTTGTAAACAGATTGCTTTTTATTAAGTTCAAGTTAATTATAATTCTTAGTATTCAGTTTCAGAAGAGTTTTAGATACAATGCAAAACTCAATATTCCAATATATTATTATTTAAGTTAAGAAACTAATTGCTCTGTACTTTTAAATAAAGTTAAGCATGTCTTTTTCCTTAATAGCAATTACATGCACCTTCAAGCAGCAGTGGACCTCACTATTCAATATTGATTTATTATACATATTATAGAAATATTATGATAGGTCAATAACTATGTTATTAATAGCCTTATTCAGGATGATGTCTGGCTGTGTTTCTTTATTTGCTTTATTGATATGTTGAATTATTGTGTATTTTATTTACTGATGGCATACTTCCAGCAGTTTGATAAATTCAGCCAGTCCACAATCTGCAGTAGTGACTAACATTGAAACTACTTTATTTGTAGTCAGTATTACAGTGGGCATGTGTGTCCAACACTGCGAGGTGGGGAAAGAAGCAGTTAAACATCTTTCCTTCAGTGTCTTCATCAAAATTCTGTGAAAATTGGGTTTTACTGCTAACAGTTGCATAGATATAAACAGCTCTCGCGAGGTGAGAACATACCAAATGTAAAGGGCATTCCAAATGCAAGACTAAACTTTTTTGTACAACTTACTTTTTATGTAATCTTTCCTGATAATGGATTTGCTGTTATACCATTTTCAAAGCAAACAACCAATCTTGTTTACTTTGATCTCATGAAATGTGTATGATGACGTTAGAAACATGACTAAGCAGACTTTGTACAGTTAGAAATCTTGGAATGTAAAGATTCTTAATTGTTCTTCAATGCAGATCAGTTTGAATCCATTGTCAAAGCTTAGAAACTAATGAAATTGTTCCACAGTGTCTTTTGAGTCTGTGGCTTGCCTCCAGTGGTGGCTGGTGACTTCAAATTAAAGGGGGGCTGTAAGAGACAGCTGAATGGGTGGGGCCAATGGGAAGAGGTGCGGCCAACTAGAAAGGGGTGGAGCTTTGCTCAAAAACACAACAACTGGAACTTTAATTAAATATGCTGACCTGGGTGCCAAACCATCATTACGAGAGTCCAATCAAGACAAAATGAAGTGTAGAAGAAAAAAATATTTCAATGCATTGGCTATATGACAGCTTATTTGATATCTAGATGGAAACAAAAAGGTTGTGAGGAATGAAAAAATAAATTACTTTTTAAATACATTACTGGAATACTAGTCAAAATCAAGTATAAAAAAAGCTTCTCCTTGCACTGCAGTTCTAATTATAACTTATATTCAGCTTTATAAAAGTACCAAGTAACATGCTGAAAGTAGAAATCTTTGTGATACTCCCACTTGTAAAAATGTTTCTTATCCAAAAAAGACCTGCTGCCTGACAACAACTATCTACATGTTTCATGGGGAAAACATGATCAGAGTAAAAAAACAGCAAACAAGAAACAAGCTCGAGATAAATTGCTTAAAGGATTACTTGCACAGGTTATGGACCACACATGATAGATTGGCATTTTGTTTAGTTTACGGGTAAAGCCTGCAAAGATGACTGCAAATCTCCAACAAATGTAATGAGCTTCTGAAAATACTGTAATCCTGTCCTTTATTACAAATACTGTCATATGCATTTCAATACCTAAGGCTTTTACGTTATCTAGTTATGTAAATATTCTCTGCATGGCAACAACAAAAAGGCTTTCAATGTTGGTAATTATTTAACAGTATGCTTATTAATGGTTACTTGCATCTTACAATCTCAGACAAGCTTACCCGATGGTCATTAAAGCATTGCTACTTAAACACAAAGCAACAGGGCACTGCAACAGCATGCATTTTCTGAATAATAAGAAGCATAAATCAACAGTATAAAAATATGACAGAAAACCAGAACATTCTGCAAAATCAAGGACAGATGAAAAGCCACTGTTGTACTTGTGTCTACCTTGGAAGGGGGAATATTCTGCACACTTACACTGCATAAATGCTCCTTGCCTTGCTTGGACCCATCCAGAGTCACTACATGGGGGATTGGGGTGCAACAAGTATGTCACAATTTGAAATGTCTCTGGCTGATGGTGATGACTCTGACACTCATACCTCTCAACCTCAGAGCAAGAAATCTGGACAAAGCCATACACAGAAGTGGGACACAGGCCCAAAAATAAGGACAATTTTTAAATATTGCTCTTATAAACTTAGAAAGATAATAGACTAGTAGTAGGTCTTGCATTAGTATGAATTTTCTGAAGGGTATGAAATCTGAAACTCAAACGTCTGCCATTATTTTCTAACTTCAATCTTTAATGATTTGCCACTAATTTGGAAGAAAAACACAATTTTATGAAAAACTGACCAAAATGTGATGCAAAAATATAAAATTGCCACACAATACAGCTGGGAATCTGTCAAAGAAGGGACACCTTTTTAATATTAGTACTGTTAACTTGAGCAGCTGACAAAATAAGGGCATCTACATGCATTTCTGAAATAAAAGTAATCTATAACTCTGATCATTACAGTTATTTATAATTGTAAACCCTCCAAATTTTCTTCCAAAATTGCCATTTTGCGGAGGGGTTATTAGGGGGAGAGCAACATTTTGAGCCAAAATTTGGGACAGTTGAGAGGTTTGGATATTTCTAATTCTATAAAGCGATTTATTTGCACGTACCTCTCAACCTCTTAATGCAGGAAATCTGGACAAGGCCAAATAAATATATTGGGGAACATACAAACAGTACTAAAAATTGCTTTTGTATAAACTTAAGACAGTTGATAGAATAACAGGTCATGCTTTAGCATCTAGACAGTTGAGAGGTATAGTTCAGCTGGGGCTGTCTGAATTTGCTGTCCTTCCCCCCCTCACAAAATCATGGTCAAATGGAGCCTTCCCCCTGCAGCCATTCCAATGTCCCATTCCTTGGTTATTTCGCCATTTACCATAAACACTGTAATGTCCATACTGCTTTACTTCTGAAACTCAATGTCTGTCATTATTTAGTGACTTCATTCCTAAATGATTTGCCAGAAAACCACAAATTTTATGAGGGACAAACCAAAAATAAGAAGCAAAAATCTATTCATTCTGAAAAAATCTGGACAGTTGAGAGGTATAGTTCAGCTGGGGCTGTCTGAATTTGCTGTCCTTCCCCCCTCACAAAATCATGGTCAAATGGAGCCTTCCCCCTGCAGCCATTCCAATGTCCCATTCCTTGGTTATTTCGCCATTTACCATAAACACTGTAATGTCCATACTGCTTTACTTCTGCGATGATTTGGATTTCATTTGAAAGTTTTATTTTGCATTTTACAGCACAAATCCTTATAGATATCTGTTAAACAAAGCAATGCAGTCTCACAATGAAAATAGACTTAGCATTAAAACTTCTCTGGCCTTGAAACTCACATTCATTGAAACAGCATTGAAACCCACATTCAAAGAAAATATATTTTGCCAGTGGCAAATAAAGATTAACTTTGTGTTGTTTTCAAATCATAGGTCCCTTGAACACGAAACATACACATGCTCTTTGATACACCTTCCTGATTGGATTAAATTATATTCCTTGTACAATACAGTGCAGTTGTTAGAGGGCATTTTAAATATATTCTTTTGAACATTTTTCCAGTAAACAATGAAACAAAATGCATGCATCAATAATGACAAAACTGCCCAATTCAGAACATTTCCATCATAAAAGTCTACTCAAACTTACATTTCCATCATAAAAGTCTACTCAAACTTCTACAGTCCACCAGTATCAGTAAATATGCACAATCTCTGAAGAAGTAAAAGTCATCTAAATTCCACATTAAAGAAATCTGTAACTAATGATGAGGTTGCTGCTAGTAAAAAACTTTATATGTCATTGCTTCATCTACAAATAAAGTGGTTGTTGCCCTTGAGGAATACATTGCCCATGTTGCATTAAAAACAATGATAAGCTAGTAATATCGCAGTAGGGAATGGATGGCAAACTGATAACAGGTTCATAGTTACTAGGTATCTTCGCCAAAAAGGACTGCAGCATCCACCCCATTTACAACACAGTACAGTATCAGCAATGCATCTACCTACTGTGGGAGTACAACCCACAGCCTTCTGCATCAAAAGCAAGTACATTACCTGTTGTGCTATTAACAATGCAAGTAGATGCACCATAAGCAGTACTAAACTTTTGTTCCCCTGCAGCTGTCAGCTACTTGTAAAATCTACTCGACACTCCACTGTGGCTCTGAACTTTGCAGCACAAGAAATCTGGAAAATGCCAACATTTATTGGGTGAGGGGGCAAAAGCCCAAAAACCAGGGACACATTTTAAACATTGCTTGTATAATGTTGGAAAGTTGCTACAATAAAATGTTGTGTTACCACCATACATTTCACTGCCAAGTCTTGAACCTAGGGGAACCCTGTGCAAAACAGTCAGAGGAACAAAACACTATGCCAAATCAGCAGTTTTGTGATAGAGAGGAAGACTGAAACTTAAATGGCTACCATTTAGCGAATTCAGTTCTCACCATAGCTGTCAGCCTCTTAGCACAAAACACCAGAACAAAGCCAATAATGGGGGAATACAGCCCCCAAACATATTCAGTGAATTCAGTTCTCGCCATACCTCTCAACCTCTTAGCAAAAAATACATGGACAAAGCCAGTAATGGGGGAATACAGCCCCCAAACATATTCAGTGAATTCAGTTCTCACCATAGGTCTCAACCTTAGCACAAAAAACCTGGACAAAGCCAATAATGGGGGAATACAGTCACAAAAATAAGGACAAATTTCAAATATCCATGTTATAAACTTAGAAAATTGCTAGAATAAAAGGTCATGTACTTTCTGAAGAATATGAAGTCTGAAATTCAAATGCCTGTTATTTTTATTTAACATTTGTTAACCAGGAAAGTCTAACTTGGAACAAAAGCCAATTTGCAGCAGAGCAGGGAGAAACATTGAGATGCAGACTCCACAGAGAAAGCACCCCAGCCAAGAATCAAACCAGAGAACCTGTAGCTGTCGGGCAACAATGCTACCAGTGCACCACTGCACTACTGACTTTGCCAGAAACAACAAACATACAGAAACCACAGATTTTATGAGGAACAGAACAAATATGGTGCAAAAATCTGCAAATTTTTTACAAATGGTGGTGGGTAGGGAATTCAGGCCCTTACTACCTGCACCCAAGGTACTGGGTTCAAGCCTGAGTATTCTCTACCCACCACCATATGTTCTCTCTAGCCACCAGTATGTAGCAACTGGGGCATTACACACACACACACACACACACACACACACACACACACACACACACACACACACACACACACACACACACCCTCCATAGATCAAACTCCGTTCGTCCGTAGCACCCTACCTCCATAGCAGCAACTCTGCTTGTCCTCCATAGCTAGCAGCAGATCAAAATCTGTTCCTGTAGCAGCCCACACAAGCTGTTCTGGTTTCTCTGCAGCAGCCCACTCTAGACAGATTAACCTCCGTAGCAACCTGTGCAAGCTATTTCCCCGTGAGATGTCACGAGAGTAGGCTGGAGCCTCCAGCCTGTGGCTGATGCAGTCCAGTGTCCTTGCGGTCATCACTGCACAGACTTCTTGGCTGGCAGGGTGGAGATCCCATTCTTCCCTTTCTGTACTGCCTAACACAGCAGTCTGGAGTTCTGAGTACCAGGAACTCCAAGCTCGCATGCGAGGAGTTCCGGGACTCGCAATTTTTTTTCATTTTTCTTTCTACAGGTTGGGGGGCTCTTTTTAATTTTTATTCTTTTCTTTTTTCTTTCTACAGGTGGGGGGGGGCTGCACATCTTGCAGTCCTATAGCACAAGTTGCCCCTGCTTGCCTCCCATTTTGGTAGATGCTACTACCTGGAAGAGCAGAGATCCCTGCCTCCCTTTTTTTAAAACAGACTGCAGTGTTCTGAATACCCCTTTGAAAGAATTGTCAAGTGTGCTTGGGGATGTTATTAGAAAAAATGTTCCATTGGTGAATCAAATATATTTGTAAAGAGCTCCTAAGCATGCATTAGGTGCATTGTAAGGAGAGAATGCCACAGTAAATTGTGAAAAAATATTTACTAAGAAAAGTGCTGTTGCACCCCATGCTGGGTGTCAATGCTGTAAGTAATTTCTGCAATGACAAAGTGAGAACTACATAAAGACAGGATAGGGCAAGGTGACCAATGGTCCCAGTTTTTCCAGGACAGTTCCAGTTTGGAAGTCTTTGTCCTGGAATCCCAAAAGTTGTCTTTGGGAAGCAGAAATGTCCCGGTTTAGTCTGAATGGTTTCCTACATTCATAGTGCTGCTTCAGTGAGTGGACCAAATCAAAAACTTCAGACAGTTTTGTGGAAGATAAAAGATTCTGTTAGGTCCACAGTCAGGATATAGACAAGGCAGGTGGTAGGAGAGTTATATCTATGATAAGAAGAGGAGCTCCTTTAGTAGTCAAGAAGAAAAATATAAGCTGGGCAGGTACATATCGATCTGCGTCTATTGGATGGAAAAGTGGATTGCTTTAGCAAATGTTTACTTGCCCCACATAACAAATTTAAATGAAATAAAACTAGTGTTGCAGACTGTTAGGTATGCAAACCTCTTGATGCTGTTGCCAGGGATTACACTCACTCATCTCTCTCTATCTGAGACACACACACACACACACACACACACACACACACACACACACACACACACACATATACACATATATTATTTATAGCCTTGTCCAGATTTCTAGCTGTAAGAGGTTGAGAAGTATGCATAAGCATCTTAATCACTTCTAGGGGATCGTATGCTTGCTGTCGCTGTTCACTCTCACACACACAATCTTCGATCGCTCTCACTCTGTCCCACTCTCTCACACATACATATACACACACACACACACACACACACACACACACACACACACACACACACACACTCACTTTCTCATTCATACATGCATTCATTCACACATGATCACTCTCACTCTCCCGATATCTCACACACACAGTCACTCCCTCATTCATACATGCATTAATTCACGATTGCTCTTACTCTCTCCCAATCTCTCACATACACAGTCTCTCAAGCTCGCTCACTCTCTTGATCATACCTCTTAACCATACTTCTCAGATTTTCACAGAATGTTCAGATTTTTGACTCATATTTAATTCTGTTCCTCATAAAACTTGTGATTTCCTTGTAAATCATTAAGAGTTGACATCATTAAATAATTAGACGTTTGAACATCATATCCTTCAGGTAATTCATGTTAACAGAACACCTTTTATTCTAGCAACTTTCTAAGTTTATATTAGCAATTTTTAAAATGTATCCATATTTTTGGGCCTTTGTCCTCCTATTATTTTTGGCTTTGTCCAGGTTTTTTTTGTGCTGGGATCTTGAGAGGTATGCTCTTAACTATACAGATTTTTTGCAGAATGTCCAGATTTTTGCTTCATATTTTTGGTCCATTTCTTATAAAATTATGGGTTTCTAGTAAATAGTTGGCAAATCATTGAGTATTTAAGTCAGAAAATATTGACACACATGAATTTCAGACTTAACACCTTTCAGAAAATTTGTGCTAATGTAAAATCTGTTATTCTATCAACTTTCTAAGTTTGTAAAAACAATATTTAAAAAGTGACCCTATTTTTGGTCCTTTGCCCCCCCCCCATTATATACTGCTCTGTGACCCTTCCTCACCTATTATCATACCATGTGGATTCCATGGAATGTGTTCTGTGTAACAGACACACTGGTAATAAACAGAGAAGAAAATGATTTTCTCAGCAAATTACCCATAATAGTCAATTCCCTTGGTGCATAGCATACCTCCCAATTGTCCAGAATGTCCAGATTTGTGCCTCATATTTTTGGTCCGCTTCTGATCCTCATAAAAATTATGGTTTTCTGGTAAATCACTGAGGACTGAACCAACTAAATAATGTCATACTTTTGAGTTGTAGGCTTCATATCCTTCAGAAAATGCATGCTAACACAAAATCCTATTACTCTAGCAACTTTCTAAGCTTAGAAAAGAAATATTTAAAATCTGTCCCTATTTTTGTAAAGATGAACCCAGAATCTTTGAATTTAGTGTTGCAAGGCATGTTCCACATGTAGGGCACAGGGATTAGTGTAGGGCTGTAGGCCTATAAATAGGCTACAGTTTAAGTGTCCCAGTTTAGGTCGTGTAACAAAATGGTCACCTTGGGATAGGGACAATACAATCTTTATCAAAGTAGCATGCTACGAGAGTTGTAGTCTGAGTCATGCAAAGCAAGACTTCTAATGTAATTGTGTTGATTGCTATGTAATGCTTTTCAAAATGGCTGTAAGTCAAACAGCTTGTTTTTATCCAAGGACATTGAATAATGGATGACAAAAGTGGGTTAATAGCTCTCAACCCAGTAGACTTCAGAATTGTAGTGGGAACAATCAAAATGATAGCAGATAACCCAAAAATCATAGCACTTAAACTCCTATTGAAACATTCAGAACACTGGGATCACTCAGATTCTCACCCCTGAAATGGCAGACAAATATGTACCCAGATGGGAGAAAAAGGTAGTGTAGAATCCTCATAACATGGAAACATTGTTCAACAGGGCTAGGCCAGACTCAGGAGGTAGGTTCCTCACTCCCACTCCACTCTCAGTGGTGAAAGCACATAGAAGTCAACAAAACTGACAGGCCAAGTAAGTGGCCTAGACATAATTAAGTAGTCTGTTGCGGATAAGGAAGAATTAATGTACTGCTTCTATTATGGAAGAAACTGAGACTTTCCTGACAGCCAATATGAAGGAAAATTAAGAACGTAATTAGAGTCAAGAAACCTATTCAGATGAGAAAAAAACATTAAAAGCTACAGATTATTATTTAAGATCCTTAATGTAATAGAACTGGGTAAAACATTACATAGATGAATATTGGGATAGCTGGAGAAGAAAGTAGCAGAAGAACTGAGAAAAGATAAAGAAGAAAGAACAGAGGTTTTAAAAAAAATTATATATATATATATATATATATATATATATATATATATGTGTGTGTGTGTGTGTGTGATCTGATATGGCAATGTTTATGCAGAGAAGAAAGCCAGACTAACCAATACAAAGAAAGCAGCTCCAAAGTTATTTGAAGAGGAAATACAGTGAGAGAGACATGGATATGGTAAATGTCACAATATAAAAAAAAATATGATCACAAAAGGGGAATAAAAGAAAAGAAGCTTAGTGAGGTAGAAATTAAACAAGTAGAAACTGAAGAGATATTCCATCTGTGAAGTTAAGGATTTAATATGGAAAATATGACAGGTAATACTGCAAAATGATGGGCCAATTATTCTCCAGTTGGAGGAGCTTCAGATGAGATGCATTTGAAGAAGATACACATGAAGGTACAGTTAGAATCTGACAGCATGGAAATGAGCAGGAAATAGTGGAAACTCTAGCACAAGTAATATTGCAATGTGATGTGCCAATGAGGACCCAGATGGAGCAGGATAAATCTAAAGTAGTACATCACATGGCAAGGTTCTGGAATCCTCTGTAGAAGACTAACAAGAAAGTCCAGTCAGAACTGCACAGCAAGGTAAAGAGTGTGAAATATTAAAAAAGGAATATCCTCTAAGTCCAAAAGAATATAATCTAAGAGGAGACCTATTTGATTTAATAGAGACAGATTATATTAAAATAAAAGACAGAAATGGATTACAGAAATTGAAGAAGACTCAGAATGTTAGAAGACTGGTAAAACAAATGAGCACAATAATCAGGACTATGAAGAGAAAGTCATGTAATATGAATAAGTAGGATGAATTACTGTGTAGATAAACAAATGACACATTTTGTCACAAAAACAGAGTAGCAAAGAAAAGGAAGGGAAACACATTGAATGTCACCCTGAAAGTGATGAATAAAGAACACTATAAAGCAACAAACTCAAGAACCATTACTTTTAGAATACAGAAATATAAATAAGAACAGATAATTTAAAATTCTTAGAAAATAGATAGGGTAAAAGCGACTCAGTATTAAAACAGACCAGGATTTAACACACACACTGTTTATAAACAATTAACTTGAAAAATCAACACAAGCAGAAAAACCTAAAAGGAATACAGATAAATATAAAAGAAACATAAAAATAAGCAATTCATTGATGCCTCTAAGAGGTTTTACAGTGAAGTGGGATAAAAAGCAAAAGGAATAGGAACACGCACACACACACACACAATGACAATAACAATAAGAAGAAATAGGTACATTTGGGGGGAGTATTTATGAAGAAGCTATTGAACATAAATATAGTGAGTGGATAGAATAGTTAAAAGAAAGAAGCTCTAATATAAAGAATATGAAATAGGATGAAGTAATAGCAAGGAAAAATGGAGACAACATTAAAAAAAGCTCCTAGATGGAAAACTCGAGGCCCAGATACTGTACCTAATTTCTTGCAAAAAAAATGAACATCTTTACATGAAGAGTTAGTAAAACAATGTATATGCAGATCCCAACCTGCAAGCCTTCCCAAGAACTATAGCCAATTAACTTGCCTTCTAACAGTATATAAATGGAATTGATACAGAGTTTATAACCATCTGGAAAAAATAATCATGGCAATAAAACAAAATGTAATATAAAATCATATCAGAAAAAAAGCCATAATAGAGAGTTGTAAAATGGGAAAAAATAATGATATGCTAGTTTATAAAAATAAAAAAATAAATAAAATAAAAAAATAAAAATTCAACAGCATCCCATATTCATGAATAACGGACTACTTAGTGATGTGCAAGATCCACCACGCATTGATTATTTACATTGTAGTGATTACAAAACCGTGGCTAAGGACTATAAGTCTAAGATATGACAAACAACAAGTTATTAATCCTGGGATAAAAATTCAAAGGGGGATATTCCAGAATTATTCTCAGTCACTACTGCTGTTCCCGTCTTGCCCTTAACTCATTTAAGCTCTTTACTTAATAGATTAGGCTATCATTATATATTAACTCCCAGATATCAACCTTTGTTTAAAATTGTATAGCACATGAAATGAGGATCTGAAAGGACCAGTACAAATGTTTAAAACTTCTCTGAAGAAATAAGAATGGCATTTGATCATGATAAAAGTGCAAAAACATTTTATGAAAGGAAAGTTGTGGCACAAAGAAAATATCTGCCTGAGACTTCTATAAATGATGTTGAGCAAGAGAGAGTGTATAAATATTTAGGAACAGAAAATGCGTCAACAATAAATTAAGAACAAATGAAAACAATACTAAGTAATGAATATTTTCAATATTAGTTTTAATCTTGGGAAACTGTCTTGACGTGTAGGAATAAGGTCCAAGCTTTAAATCAATTTGCTCTTCCTCTACTAATTTACAGCTTTGTTATGACTGACTGCCCTAAACAGTACTGAAACAATTAGACAAGAAAATTGCTTTATGGTTATCAAATGATATATAAAAATCAGTGCATTCTAAGATTCTGTAATCATTTCATCAAAAGTACATTTGAATCAAAATAAAATCAGTAGCCAAAAATGACTGGAAGTACATTTTTCTGAAAAGCCATTTTACTGAAAAGCCATTTCATCAAAAACATATATACCATAAAAAGCTTTTTCTGTAGGGGGCAAGCCCCATTGCACCCTCAAAGTAGAACCTTCCCTCCATACCACTTTACCTATATAGTCCTACTAAACAGTCACACACCTGTGAAGAAAAGAAAAAAAACACCTCACACAGTGAATCGGTGCTGGCACACAAACACAATTATCTACTGATCTGGGTTACAACATGACACCGGGCCTTGCCAAGCCACACAAAATATCATAGATGTACTTTCCCTTACAACTTCCATAATCATAAAGGACACCATGAATATTATACATAGACTTCTACAGTTTTTAATGAAATGGGTTTTCAATCAAATGTAGTTTGAGTCTTTTTTTTTTACAATTTTTCAGGCAAAAGTGAGTTCAATCAAATATCACAGAACCCAAGATTATACATCTTTCACTCTGAAGGAAGGCCTCATCAGATGAAAATACAGTGAAAGCTCTAAAGCAATAAGAGAAGAAGTCTATGATGACATCTTTGATTAGTTTACCAAAGCATTCTGTAACAGAGTTGGAGTGGAAATCAAACCAAAATATATGAATCAGACAACAACTGAAAATGCCAAAAAAGGAAAAAGAAAACAGAAAGAACATAAAACCAAAGGAGAAGAGGAAAATGAAAGAATATTGAGAAGTCCACAAATATAGTAGTACAGACAACTCCTGGGACAACCACTGGACCAGTGATGCACTCTGAGATACCGCCCTCTCATTGTATTCATTCCTCTTTCCTGAAACAATGAGAGCAGAAAGCTGAGTTGTGAAGTGGAGAAGATTAGCTGCAAGTGCAAATGTATTCAGTAGTGAGCAATCTGCAGAACAGCAAGTGCAAATTCACTTAGTAGTGAGCAATCTCCACATCAGCAAGTGCAAATGCACTCAGTAGTGAGCAATCTGCAC
This sequence comes from Protopterus annectens, assembly GCF_019279795.1. Taxonomy (NCBI): domain Eukaryota; kingdom Metazoa; phylum Chordata; order Ceratodontiformes; family Protopteridae; genus Protopterus; species Protopterus annectens. The sequence goes on along the minus strand of NC_056748.1, from coordinate 843,616,181 downwards.
AGCAGCAAGAGCAAATGTATGCAGTAGTGAGCAATCTGCACAGCAGCCAGAGCAAATGTATGCAGTAGTGAGCAATCTGCACAGCAGCAAGAGCAAATGTACTCAGTGGTGAGCAATCTGCACGGTAGCAAGTGCACATGCACTCAGTAGTGAGAAATCCACACAGCAGCAAGTGAAAATGCATTCAGTAGTGAGCAATCCACACAGCAGGAAGTGCAAATGCATTCAGTAGTGAGCAATCTGCACAAATCAGAATGCTTAAAATGTATGATGCACAATGAAATAATCTAATGCATTCAGCAGTGAGCAATCTGCACAAATCAGAATGCTTAAAATGTATGATGCACAATGAAATAATCTTTGTTTTTCCTCTCTCTCTGTTAACCTTCACCATTTTCCCTCTGTCATATTGTTATACTGCACCCAAGTAAAAATGTTTACTTCTCTTAGTTTTAGTTTTGTTTGGCATGTTTTACTACAGTGGCCTCCTTTCAAATAAATTAAATATTAATTACTAAACTCTATGAATTATTTTGGACACTACAATAATGTAACATAGACTGTACTGTATTTTTCTTTATGCATACTTGCAGAGCTAAGCTTGAGAGTGTCACCATTTGGTTAGGAAAATATTATGCTTAATTCACATCTGGTATGATACTCAATATCATTTTGTCTGTTCAGACATTTTGCTTTGTTGACCAGTTGTGCCAAAAGATGCAAAAATATACCCTACAAATAGAAGACTTAATAAAAGGCAGTTTTACCAACTATGAGGGAGGACATCCACACACCACTTACCAGGAAACAGTGACTGAGTGGGAAGTGGGCAAGACTGGATCCACCCACCACTTACTAGGAAGCAGTGGCTTAGTGGGAAGTGGACGAGATAGTATAACAACACACCACTTACCAGGAACCAGTGGCTTAGTGGGAAGTGGAAGAGATAGTATCACAACACACCACTTACCAGGAAACAGTGGCTGTGTGGGAAGTGGACAAGATTGTATCACAACACACCACTTATAAGGAAACAGTGGTTGAGTGGGAAGTGGACGAGATAGTATCACAACACACCACTTACCAGGAAACAGTGGTTGAGTGGGAAGTGGACAAGATAGTATCACAACACACCACTTACCAGGAAATGGTGGTTGTGTGGGAAGTGGATGAGATTGCATCACAACACACCACTTACCAGGAAACGGTGGCTGAGTGGGAAGTGGATGAGATTGCATCTTGCTAATTACAGCTACATGGGTTGCATCATGTGGAGTACTACTCCTCATAAAATAACATTATCTGTGCAGTTTGTGTAAACTGTACCAGCACTGATGGTGTGTATTCAACATTTGTCTTTTCCTCACTGTTATATGACTGTGGAACTGGTAAGTAAAGGGGTTGTGGGGATTACAGGTGTATATGTCTCCTGCAAAAAAAAAAAGGTTATGGTAGTTTTTTTTTCTATTATGATTATTATTATAGGAGTACAAGAATTCATCTAGTGTGTCAGTTCTCCCTTGCTCAGATGAAGGGGTGGGAAATGGTGTGGGAATTATTAATACCTACATGACCTTTGTTGGAGACACATGACCTTGCATGCAGCAACCTATAATGGGAGGGGTGTAAAAGGATGTCAACTTTTCAACATCTTGGTGTATGTGCTGCATCAAATGAGATCATCCTAAATCCCTCCACTTGAATAACGGTTTATAGCACCTGCTCATCATTTATCATATAAGCCTCTACTCATCATCCTACAATTCAGTGGCTACATGGGTCTTCCCCTCAAGAAGTCACTAGAGTTGTCTAATAAAGGGATACACCACAGATGGTTCAAAAATTATCTATAAGGTATGGAAGATCGAAGGAAGGTGAAAAACAAGTCAAAAGCTAATGGGAGTCCTATTCACAATCATCAACTTATTTTTTTTTTTAACTTTTTTTGGTCCTCCCAAACCTCATCCTACTGGCCCGGCCTAAAGTACCCCATATCCATGCCAGACATTCTCCTGCCCCCACAAAAACTACTTCATTATGGCTAGAGATGGTCATGGATCCTAAAGGTGTAAGGGAGGCTTGGCTTTAATTCATGGGGGTTCTTATATATGCCCTACCCACCCCCTTTCCCCACTCCCCACACTTGTCAACTACTTCCTAGGGAACTCTCCCTTTGGATCATGCCTCCCCTTAGACAGCCTCATCAGTGAGCATCCGTCCACCAGGATGGGCACACTGATCCCTTCCTGCCTTCCATCAGTTGCCAGGGTCACCTGGGCCGTAGTCAGGACTTTATCCATCTACTCCACCAGAGCTGATAATCATCAACTTATCTTAATAATGATGTGATATAATAGGTTCATAGTGCTGTAAATGAATAGTAAACTAACTGTCCTGAAGGGCAACTTTAAGCCTAGCCAATAACCTGGGGTTAGAATCAAACCCTGTACCTCGTGTCTAAGAGCTGAATACATTTACAATTGTACTAAACCCACCCTCCTGAAATAAATTCTAAAATCAAACAAATATCCTAGATCAACCTTAGAAGGTGACAGAAACCCATCAGAGTAAACTGTCTTTTGGCTTTTCCCGGTTAGGGGTTGCCACAGTGGAACTCCAGTCCACTAATGATTGGCAGTGAATTTTTACAATATCGAGTTGCCAGCCCAGCACTCAACCTTCAAAGAAGGCACACCTACACACGCACCTACCTGCATGTCTTTTAAATTCACTTGACCGCAGGAAGGACATGCAGACTCCGCACAGAAGGCGCTCTAGTCAAGAACTGAACCGGATATCCTCTTGCTGTGAGGCAACAGCGCTAACCTCTGCACCAGCGCGGTAATAGTAGCTTTATCAAATTTATCTAAGGTAGCAGAAATGTCATTTTTTTATGCCTTAGTTAAAGTATTTAAATAGTTTTTAAACAAATATTACTTAACATACAGTGCAAAAGAACCAGCCAATAAATATAGTCAGACAGAGTTAGCAACTTGCAATAGATATATTCAAATCAAGGTGATCAAACCTGTTTCACAGTGACATCCACAGTGATTTTTTAACAGTAACCTCCACTTTTTTATTTCTTAGACTGTTAATGTTTTATATAATATTCATCCATTTACATTTCAAAATAGTACCAATTGCACCCGTAGTCTGAAAATGTCAATTTCATTGCAAGCAGCACTTTAATAAAAATAACACATGTAACAGCACTTTCAAGATACAGATAATGCATAACAACACTGATAAATTCATCCAGTCTTTTCTGAAAAGATGAGATTTTCCCATAACAGTCTTGTCAAGATTCACAGCATTAAAAGACATTCAAGCAAAAATGCAGACATGGTGTCTTGTTAATTCCTCTAACAGTTCAGCAGATACTGACAGTTCAACCTAAGGGGATATACAAATATTAAACTTGAATATTTTCTCTTTTTAAGATATTGTATTAAATACAAAATATACTGCACTATATCTGTACACCTTTCATGGTTCATACCAGTACTATCAGCGCATGAAGAAATCAAAAATGTGTTTTAAGAGTGAAACTGAAGGCTTTTTTTTTCTGCATCTTGTAAATGATGTATTCCAGCCCCAGGGGGACAACAAACATCATGCAATGGATATACACCTCTTATAAGACAGTCTTCTATAAGTAAAAAATGTAGTAAATCTGGCACAAGAGAATGAAGGTGTTCAGAAATGGAAACCTTGATGTCTGTGGTTTTAGCCATTTCTGTTTTATAAAAAGCAGTTGTTCAGCTGTAAACCACTTTTCTGATAAGAAGCAGTAAATGGTGAGCAATTCAGCCAGTCCTTGTTATTTCTCATATGGTCTAAGCATACATTTTTCCATCATATCTAACATGCTCATCTTTAATTGATTTCAAAAGTAAAATTTGTTCATCATGATTGCATGTTTATGAACCACAAACTGTGTAGGAAAACAAACATATTTTCTGTATCTGTAAACCATCTGTATTGTGTTTCTTTGGTTTGGGGCATCAAATAATAATAATATAGTTTATGGAGTGTGATGATTACACTCAGATATTGCAAACAGATAAACCAGTTAAGCTGTTCTATAGCATGAGACCCCGTCCTTTGCAATTAAGCACACCTGCTTCAGTTGTTAAGATCAGGTATCACGCTAGGCAGTTAAACCTATCAGTACTGGCAAATGACAGCAGCAGAATTAAAAACAGGTTTCTTTCTGCCTGCTGTCTATGCCAGTAATCTGTCCCTGCCATTCCTTAACATAATGTGACATGTTACACTGTCTTTTAGACAGTGCTCATTAAGTCCTTTAGAACACTGAAAGCTGGCAAAACACTAGTGCTTTTTTTTTCTGTAACTAGCAGTACAGGGAGATAAAGCTCCATGCAGTACAATGAATTATGAAAGGGTATCTGATCATAACCCTTTATTATGTGCACTTCACATGGATTCCAATATTCATCTCTCGAGACCCAGTCATAAGCCATAATAATAATAATTATGATTATTGTAATAATAATAATAATAATAATGTTCATTGGATGAACTACTTAAACAAATATTCTATGCATAATTTGTATACTAGCTTGAAAGTAAACTTGTGTAAGATCTTACCATTAAAAGTAGATGTCTTGCTTCTCACTGTTGCAGTAATCTTCATTCTTCAGATATCCTTACAAGGATAGTCTAACTTTTGGCCAGTATCCCAGCACCAGACATATGTCCTAGCAACACGTAAGGTACATATGTGATGTATGGATGCCTAATCCTAAGAAGTTAAATGCCTCAGGAGAACCAGAGCAATCCCAGAGAAACAATAACAGCAATCCAAAAAGGGAAAGAGGAGATAAGAATGCACAACAAAACCCCTTGGCCAGCAGTAGGGCAACAAAAAATGAAAGGAGGCAAGAGGCAGGAACTGAATACAGAACAGTGCTATGGTAAGATTTTACCCAACTGTACCATGTCCTTCCTTATTGATGTTGCAATATTCTTTATTTCTGGGAGACTACAAAAGCTACTGGAAAGTATTGGGGGAGAAATGCATAGAAGACCCCCAAAAAAACTCATGAAGGATAGCCCTGGCAAATCCTGCCCTGGCCCTATAAATGACATCAAACTTATAATGTTTGGTAAAAGTGTGGACAGAAGACCAAATAACAGCTTCCAAGATGGATCTAGTATCCAGACCCTTGCGAAAAAGTACCAGAAGAGGTTGATGCCCTGGTAGAATGAGCACAAAAAGAAGAAGACAGCTGAAAAGCATACCAGAAGGTAACAGCCTTAGCGATCCAGGAGGAAATGGCCTTAGTGATCCAGGAGGAAATGGCCTTAGAGATCCAGGAGGAAATGGCCTCAGCGATCCAGGAGGAAATGGCCTTAGAGATCCAGGAGGAAATGGCCTTAGTGATCCAGGAGGAAATGGCCTTAGAGATCCAGGAGGAAATGGCCTTAGTGATCCAGGAGGAAATGGCCTTAGAGATCCAGGAGGAAATGGCTTGATTAAATACTGCCAAACCTAATTCCCTGGCATGAAAGGAAACAAAAAGTTGCTCAGATTTTTCAATGCATTTTATCTTATCCAAGTAATATCTAAGCTGTTTATGTAAATCCAAGGTGTGCAATACCTTCTCACCATCAGACTGTGGAGAAAGAAGAAATAGGGATGAATTGACTGATTCAAGAACAAATCTTTAACCGCCTTGGACATAAAAGAAAGATTAGTACAAAGAGAAACCCTGTCATTGTAATAAAAAAAAGGAGGAACCACCATTAGGGCTTGGAGTTCAGAAATCTTCTTGACAGAAGAAAAAGCCACCAACAATACAGTCTTCCAAGTACAATGCTGCAGATAAGAAAAGGTGGGTTGAAAAGGGGATTGACTCAATTTTTTCAAGAACAAAATTAAGGTCCCAAACAGGAAGGATTTGTGCGCTTGGTGGGCTGATATGAAGGCCATCTTTTAAGAATTGTTTGACTTCAAAACTAGAGGCCAAAGGTGGACTCAAAGGCAGAAATGACTGACAAATGACCTTTAACATAATAATATGCCAAACTACCACTAAGCAATTTATACAAATAAAAAAATACCAGATGGACCTCCAACAGAAAAAAAAGGAGGGTCATGCTTGAGGAACCAAATAGAAAATCTCTTCCATTTAGCCACCTAGCATTTTCTGGCCTCCTGCAAAACCCAAAGCATATCCTCAGAAAATTGGTGCACAAAAGGAATCAAAATCCTATCACCCAAAGTGTTAACTGAATTATGGACAAGTGAGGGTGAATGAGAGACCCCTCATCTAGAGTAAGAAGATCCATCCTGAAAGGTACCTTTCAACTGATTGCCCCCGGCTAGGTGAAAGAGAAAGAGGTTCCTGTGCTGTCTGGGCCAAAAGGGAGTCACCAGCAAGATTCTGGGTGTTCAAAAGGAAGTCATCAGCAAGATTTTGGGTGTGTTCCACATGATCTTGTGCAAGACCATGAGAAGTAGTGGAAGACGAGGCTAGGCATAAAGAAACATCCTCTTCCAAGAAAACGACATGGCATCCACTTTCCAAGCCAGTGGACTTGGAACCCTGAAACAGAACCAGGGAAGTTGCCTGTTCAGAGTGGAGACAAAAAGATCTACTTGTGGAGTTCCCCACCAATGAACAGTGTCCATAAACACCTCCATGTGAAACATCCATTTATGAGGATGTGTCCGCGACCTGTTAAGAGAGTCTGCCGGTAGATTGTGCTCTGAAGGGATTTAAACTGTTTGAAGAAACAAGTGATGGCAGGTTGCAAAACCCCAAGTCTGAAGAGCCAGCCTGCAAAGAAGGTAAGACTTTGTCCTTCCCTGCTTGTGGATGTACCACATGATTGTGGTGTGGTCTGTAAAGTCCTTCAGAGGACCTGGAACCCAAATGGAGTGAAAGGCCTAAAGAGCAAGGATTAGAGTGAACCCTCATCTTTGATATTGATGTGGCCTGCCAGTTGTTGATGGCACCAAAGACCCTGAACTTTCAGATTGTTGATGGAAGCTCCTTAACCTCAACTGGAAGCATCCATGTGCAGATCTTGAGTAGGAAGAGGAGCCTGAAAAGGAAAACCTAGATTTAGGGAGATCTGCTGAGTCCACCAGAGGAGTTCAAGTTTGAGACAGGTTAAAGAGGGACTGGAAACTTCAGTGGGTGGCAGTGCTTGTGCCAAACAGTCCTAAGATACCACTAAAATTTCTTCATGTGCAGTTTGTTAAAAAGGAACCATGGGAATGGTGGATGCCATGAACTCCAGGGCTTGGAAAAATTCCCTTGCAGGAAGAACTAGAAGAGAAAGATGATACTGGAAATAAGCAGTCAAAGAGGATCTTGGGAAGTGGGAAGAGGAGCCAACATTGGGATGGTCTAAATCCTGCAACCCAAAAACACTTGGTCTTAAGAGGGAGTCAACACAGAGTTTTTGAGAATGACGGTGAATCCCACACTGGACAAGCATAATGAAGTGAGATTTTGAAGCAGGAGCTGCTGAGAGAAGACTTGTATAAGGAAGTCATCCAAATAAGGGAATATTGGAATTCCATGAAAATGGTAGAAAGCTACCAGGGGCCAGACATTTGGTAAATACTCTTGGAGTTGTAGAAACACCAAAAAGCTAATCACAAAACTAATAATGAGAGGAAGAAACAGAGAAACATTTCCTGAAGAAAGGGTGAATAGGAACATGAAGGTAAGTGTCCGTCAAACTCAGGGAGACCCGAAAAGCCTAGGGAAGCAAAAGAGGGAAAAGGATCTAAAGAGGTAATATCCTGAAGGAAGGAACCTTGAAAAAGGTGTTGAGATAGGACAGGTCTAGTATGGGCCTCCACAGTTCCTCCTTCCTGGGAACCAGAAACATTCTGGAATAAAAACATGTTCCCTGTTGAGACAAGGGAACAGGTTCTATGGGCTCCATGTTCCACCAGATCCCACAGGACCAGAGGAAAATGAAGAAGGTGGCAATGAGGAGGCTGAGGAAGGCCAGAAAACAGAGGATGGGACTTCCAAACCATACATTAATAGTGTTTGATGATGAAGAGAACCCAGAAGTCTGTGATAATCTGTTGCCAAACAGGGAAGGAAAAGGTTAGCCTGAGGTATAGGGAAATCTGTCCAAAGGGAGAGGAGGCTGGATGTCAGAATGAGGAAGGTTTATCAATAACATAAGGTTTTTGGCTCTAGAACTCTGAAAATGCACTTAAAAAACCCACTTAGTTACAGCAGGCTGTCAGGTTGCCTATGGACAAAAGGATTTGAAGGATAGTTTCTTACCTTATCTAACCCTTCTCCTGCAGGGTTTTAAACAATTCAGCAGCAGTAGTGCCCAAAAAGTTCTGGTTGTCTAAGGGAGAATTTAAAAGTCTGCCTTTAATGTCCTGAGGTAAACGCTGCATTCACAGCTAGAAATATTTCTTCATGACAGACCCAGATGCAGCTGCCCTAGAGGAGGCATCATTGTATCATAGCTACATTTCATGGAATAATTAGCTACCTGAGAAGTATAACTCAGAAGACAACCCCCCCCCCCCCCAAAACCTTGGACAGAAGAACCAGGCTATATCTAGTCATGTGGATCTGATAATTAATGGCCCTAAAAGCCAAAGTAGCAGAAGTATACACCTCCCCCCATACCTATCCACAGCACAGCTGTCTTTGTTAGAAGGTAAAAGCTTGGAATAGGAAAGCAGTTTGGATGGCTTATTTGTGGACATGGAAACAGCAGGATTAGATGAGGGACTTTCATACAAGCATTTCTGACCCTCAGCACTTTAACATCTGTCTGTCTTTTTAGGTGCTGGAAGTTGAGAGTCAGGTGTTTGAGAAGCTGTTGTGAATGGGTCCATAAGGGCAGCCAAGACAGAAGGGATGGCAGAAGGCCTGGGTGAGTTCATTTGCAAGTTCATATCTCTTTTGAATATCCAAGACTTGGGAACAATCCAACTTAAAGCTCCATCATATGGACAACTTTATCCCCAAAGCATAATTCCTCAAAAGGAGATTCAGGGGGCAAAGAATCTTCTTCATCAGACTCCAAAGCCAAGGGAGAGTACATGGTAAAGATTCTTTACCAGAGTCCAACTCCTCAGCAGAAAAATAAGAATCCTTAGGTGTCTTAGACAGTGTGGTGGACCACGGAGAAGCAGCAGCAGAACAGACAACCCCATAAGGGGTTTCAGAGCCATGAGGGCATTAAACAGCCCTTAAAGTCCTGATACTCTTTGTGAGGATCCTTAGCCACAGTATTCACATGCTTAAGTTTTCTGTTTTTTAAAGGAACATCTGCCTTGGCAAACCTAGACCCCTGCCTGGATTCAATGAGAGTACCAGGCACCTCTTCCCTAACTAAAATTTGGGGGAATCCCACCTGGTCTTTTATATATAATCAGCTGTGGTTCCCCCTCTACATCTGTATCAGACGTATGCACAGCATCGGTGGATGTACGAGTATGCAGCTCTGTGTTGGCCTCCTACTGGGTCACAGCAGAGTGAACTGGCTTCAGCAACAGCCAGTTCTTGACTTCTTCATCCAACCTAAGAGAGATGTGCAGTGGTGGCTGGAGAGCAGTAGGTTCAGTATGTGCTTTTTAGCTTTTTTCTTAAGTGGCAGGTGAACTTTGAGGTGAGATAATTTGACCATGGTACGCTGGATCAAAAATGTCAGATGCTGGTTATCTAAATAAATAGAAAGAGAAGACAAATGGCTAGTGAGTTTCTTAGGAACAAAAGCCTGACAGATATCACACTGAATATGGTTGTGTGTAATGCACAAACAAATAAGGCACTTCTCGTGTCTATATTTATGGGGTATCTGCCTCCTACACTCACATTTCCCCACCTTAGATGACATAAAAAAACCTACAAGGAAGAAAAAAGAAAGAAAGGAAGGAACCCCACTGAGGCATTTATCTTTAGAAAGCTCAGAAAATGAACCAGCTTGGTGAATGGCATACAGACCAAATTCAGAGGTAGCATTCAGACTGATGGCAGTGAAAGAATGAGGATTAGTGTCTGTAGCTCATTTATGTACTGTACCTTACACCTTACATGTCGGACACAAGTGAGACGTACAATGCCAGGAAGGTGTAAAGGCTTTGGTATACTGGCTGGATGTTAGGCTATACTCAGCAGGATATCTCAGGAATAAAGAATATTGCAACAGTGATAAGGAAGGACATCACTTATCTATTTCTTTGCAGCAAGATAATATGAAAACAAAAAGTAAACAAAAGTAGTATTTATACTTGGACTGAATAATAGAATAAGCTGTAAAACATCTATAAAGATAACAGATATGCTGTGAGGGGCTTAGCAAATAACCACTTTGTGTAGGTATATGCAGAGAAGTACAACATACAGGGGAAAAGGTAAGTTTAATACCCTTCTAGGTGGAGAAGCATTAGCATCTGTAAGAACAGATGATTCCTTTTAACATTTTATATGTTTATATCATCCGTCTTGTATCACAAACAGGGGAATTATGCATCTAATCATATTCTTCGAATGCCTTTTCAGATTCTTGCAGGGCATTGATATAACCATATTTGCTGCAAATGGAGTTAGTAAAAAAGGGATAAGAAAATATGCAATCAAAATATGTATAAATCATTTACTGTATCATGTTAGGAGGCAGCCTTAGATAATGCTTCAAGGTATGCATTTTATTTAAGGTGAAAAAAAAATAAGTAATAGAGGTTAAAATCTTTGTCACACAGTGCCAGGGTTCAAGGTTCGGTCCTGACCACTTGTCACTTTCTAAATGGAATTTACAAGCTTTCCTTTCGGTGTCAGTGTGGACTGGCTCTGGGCACTCTGTTCAACTACAGTATTTTTAGGAGATGTGAGAAAATCAAACAGTGTTGTTAAAGTTAATTTATCAAAATGACCTTAGATTAGGTCTAAATATAGCAATTTAGATTATGTAAGACTCATTGGTGGATACTCCAAACTGATTTATATGGTTGCAGTTGCTAAGAGTGGATGTTCAAAAGAACTAATGTTTTTTTTCCCCTCGGTTTTGCTGGGTTGCTAGCTGCTCTGTTTACAAGATCTGTGGGATCTGGGAATTTGCCCTTTCACACTGTTGCATTATATCAGAGTTTATATAATTAACGGGGGTGGGGGTGTTTGGGGGGGCCTGCTCTCCTGCGTAAAATAGTGGGTTTTTTTTAGCGATTTTGTGTTTTGATCTTAAAAGATCAATCTTTTGGAGTTGCTCTTATGGGCATTTATTATTTGTGTGTGTGTGTGTGTGTGTGTGTGTGTGTGTGTGTGTGTGTGTGTGGGTGTGTGTGTGTGTCTGCGCCTTTGTTCATGTCCCTTCTGCTGGTAGCACTGATCATGGCTTAAAAAAAGAGTCAAATAGCACCAATTCTCTTGGTTAACAAACAAACAAAAAATAAAGTGATAACAAACATGTAAACTTTTCCTGACAAGAAATCATGAATGCATCACTATACTCACGTGGAGTATGCACAATGATTCTCAGTCATTAGCCGGCAGTTAGTTAAACCTGCATTTTTTTAAAGTATGAGCCAATAAGAAATTCCCCACTGAAGCATGTGACTAGTTAAGATAGAAAGGGGTAGACAATATATGGTCTAAATATGTATAAACAAGATCCAGTACATATCATTTACAAGTACACATTTTAAAATAACACATAGTGATGCAGTAATAACAATCAGAAAATTACATATTCTAAGGAATAAACCTAACATACATCTAACAAGTCTTTCACAGCTGAAGCAAATTATTATATTATAACAGGAAGTGGTAGTTTCTACAAATGGTCTTGGCAAGCAAACACAAAAACCAAGGCACATTGCTTGCTTCATAGAAATGGCAAAGTATACACAAGCATGCTGCTTATCACAGACATAGCTGAACCCCTTATTAGTTTTTTTTTTTAATCTATGCAAACAAAATTGACTGTACATCAAAAGTTGTAAGGAGATGGCTGAATTATGCTGAATGAGTGGGATAAAGAAGACCTGCTTACCTGGCGAACAAATCTGAGACAAGTACATTTTTGAAGCTTACCTAAAAGAAACAATAAATAAATAAATATTAGAAAATATTTAAGATAAATTCATCAGAAAACAGCAGATTATAATCAAAAGATTACAAACCCCATAATAAATGCATATAACAATGAGGAGATGGCCTAACTCCTATTAAGTATGACAGGATTCATAAGTCTCAATATACAAGTTTATTCTTAATAATGAAATTAGACTGATGGAAAATGCATCAAAAAGTTCATCTGCAATTATACTAAATTAACAAAAACATCTAAATAAATGATTGCAAATAAACCAAATGCGTCGTACCTTTCAACCTCTTAGCACAAAAAATCTACAGAAAGCATGAAATAATAGGGTGACCAAGATCCAACAATAGGTGCATTATTTAAATATTAATCGTATACTTGTTAGAATAACAGGTTTTGTGTTGCTAGGAGTTTTCTAAAGGAAATAGAGTGCGAAACTCAAATGTGTGTCATTAAGTGACTTCAGTCTTCCACACTGGGCGAAAAAACATATTTTATGAGGAACAGATCAAAAATGTGAGGCAAAAATCTGAACAGCTGACAAGTATGAACGTTATATTCACAATCACCAAAAACTATGAAAACCTTAGATTTTGTATGGCAAGCTTTGCCCTCCCCCAAGGAATTTAAATAAATAAACCTGCTGACATCTGACTGTAATTTAACCACTTTCACCACTTATGAGATTTACCACAAAAGTCTGCATGCAATCAATTGGTTGGCAGGTATCTGAGATCAAGCAGCTCCTGGGGTTGGAGAGTATGCCCTTACCCTATGTTTGTCTTGATCTTGGAGTTAGTATATATAAGTAGCATGGGGTCTGGTGGTGCAGGGTGGCCTGCTGCCCTGCCAAAAAACAATATTTTATTTTTTTTTTTTAATTTATTTTTGCCTATGTTGAGGCACATGCACACTCGCTTGCCAATGTACATAGTTTCGATGTAAAGGTGTCAATGTTTAGCATGTTGACTATGGATGTATTCAATGTATACAAATACAGATACAACCATATACATTTTTTCACAATGGATATTGCAGAGTAAATATCCAGACTACCCAAGAAGAGTATATGGGATTATATCCTCAAACTCCGATGAAAGCATTCAAACAGGTAAAGTGAGTAAATACTGCAGAACTCATCCCCTTAACCTTTATTAGTGCTGTTATAATTTGACCAGAAATGTGTACATTTGATTTGTTTTCTCTACTGTTTTCTTTCACTTTAAGGAAATGGGCTCTCAAAAATAATTCTTTTAAGATCTTATTATTTCTGCATATAATTTAGGAAATTGGAAAAGAACTATTCCTCCATCAAGAACAGTATAGTATTTGACAGAAAATGACATGTAATGAGACTCCCAAACACTTGACCAGGAATAACATGAAATAAAGAGAGAGACTAGTATATACTTTGTGAGACATCAACTGAGCAAAATAACATATCTTTATAACAGTTATGTTTTTCCATTGAACTAGACTTTGTTATTGAATTGTCAATTTGGCATAAATCTGACTTTGGTGCCAAGACCTGGCATCTCCCAGTTCTGCAACAAGACTATATATGTTTCACAAAACTCCAATAAGCAGGTTCATAGCAGAAAAATGACTCTAATGCTATGTGCATTTCTTTCTTCTGCTTTATGAAGAACATAATTACATCAGTAGTACACTAAATACAGCTATTGCTTGCCTGCATTTATTTCAACAGTGGCTCTCTCTCCCACAACACCATCTTTTCTGTACACATTTTTAAAACTGAGGTTAGAATATTATTATACCTCCACAGACAAAGTATTTCCTTTTAAATTAGCAACAGCAAGGCTATCAAAGTCATTACAAGAAAGATACTGCTCCCCAAAAAATACTGCACATGTGAGCTATGTATGGACAGTAATTTATGATAGTAGCCATGAGGGATTCCAAAATCAGTGATCCCCTTTTTGTTGTTGTGACCACATATATTTTGTATAAAAGAACATCCTTTACATTGTAGAAATGAAGAGAAGCCTCATTGTATATTGTGGGTAACTGAGACAGTTTTCCATTTTGTTTTGTATAATCACTTCAGTATGTTCTTTATGCTTAGAATAATCATTTCAAGTCGGCATTTGTTATTTTAGGTTTTCTGAATTTCAAGTTTTTAAATCAGTTCCAGTCATATGCTATTAATCCTATCAAACAGAGCAAAGAAGAATAAAACCCTTACTATGGCCTGACATCCCAAGTTTAGTTAGAGGCCAGAGCACTGGAGACGCTGACTTGGAGGATGAAGATGACCTATGAAGCAAAACCCCACCCACTCTCTCTCAAGGGAAAGCTTGGAAGCTCGTGCCTGGGGTGGAAACTGTATTCCTGTTTTCCAGTGCAAAACAGAGGTCTGATGGAGGCACTTGCCTACAACCAGGGATGGGGTCCAAAGCCATCCTCAGATAACTCTTTGAAGCATGCGACACCGACACAAAGGCCTACTGTTCATCAACCTCAAGGGTAACTACTCTCATGCATAGAAATTTTAGAATAAGATAAAAATCTCTGAGCTGCACTTCAGATGATGATACAACTCAAAGTACTCCAGTCATATCCCAAGACAATTGAATGAAATGAAGGTTTACCACCTTGGGGAATGGATATGATGTAGGGGGTTGTCTGGGTAAGAAACTTGATGGCAAATGTCTGGTCAGGATGAAAAAAAATAAATGGGAGATGTAAGAACAAGAACAAATAATTTAATGAAAAGTTTATTTGCATAGTTAATATACATGCTAACAATGTCACACACACACACACACACACACACACATATATATATATATATATATATATATATATATATATATATATATATATATATATAAAACATTATATTAATGTTTTACAGAAATGACATGTGAATATGGCCTTAGTAGCTAATAACTACCATTAAATAATCTAATGACACTAACCAATATCAAAATATTATTTCATTTAATTTACTAGAAACAAATACATTTGAATGTTAAAAGAGATGTTCTTCATAAGATTGAATTTTAAGAGGCAAAATCCAATAAACATGAACACAAAGTATTATGGAAAATGTCCAATATCTGCTGTTTATACCTAATTGTTATTACTGCTAGCTTGAAATGCACACTGCAGCTAAAAGAACTCTGCACAGAAGGCTGACATGAATTAAACTAAAATGAACAGGGTGACTGTATATTAAAAAGACCAATATTCAGCAGAACACGCAGAGTGGAAATTAAATTATCACAAAGCATATTGAAAAGCATGTTACACTTTCACACCATTATAGCACTGTGCAAAGGAAGCTATAACATGGCAATGAAATAATACTGCAATGAACTTGAAAACAAAGAACACTGCAAACTGATGAATCAAGATAAAAGATTATTGGCAAATTATAAAGATTTTTTGAAGGGATAATCCTCTTAGTATTCCTAATATGGGGGAGGGCTGTGTTTCATATCACCTTAGTTATACAGATTTGCCTACGAGGAGGTAGAAAATACTTGGGAGATGAGTGAACTGCTTGGCGCCTGTACAGAAATAGATGTGTGTCCTTTCTCTGTTGTACACCCTTGAAATTAAACAATATCCATAGGAGTGCATGGGGGATAGTCCCCTATATAGCAGGATTTTGGAGAACTTGCATCCTACAAGCCTAATCATTATGTGCTATTTCTTTTTTATATGCTTATGCATGTGTTGTAAATGATACTTTTAGTATTTGCACATTCATACACTTTGATTATATCTTAACTAGTGATACGGAGTTTGGTGTTTTAGGATTTGTCTGTTTAAGATTGATCTTGAAAAGCAAAACCTGGTAAAAATCCCCCCAAAAATGTGTTTCACTTTAGTCACATAATCAATATAACAAATAGATAAAAACTAATCATCAAATTATTATGAATGAACCTGGCAAGAGCCACGCATAGGTGTACTATAAATATTTTATTTCAAAGATGGTATAATCAGATGAAAACAAAGTGCTTAAAATGGTAAAAAATAATACTGAACAATGAACAGACCTTACAAATAGCAAGAAACTCTCAAAATCCATCAGACTTTCACATTTGCTTACTCAGTAAAAAAATGATTGTCAAATTTAACTCTAATATACGTTATGCTATGAAGTGTGCAATGCCTTTCGTTTTAAAAGTGTATTAACAGATACCATTAGCTCTAGAATGGGAAGAACACCTCATATTGTAGACTTCTACAGGCTCATTTCATTTCAACAGGATGCCATTTGGACGCTATGACCATTGCGAACTTCCTACAGATTAAGGGAATGCACTCCTATGCTCAGTACTTGGAATCATTATCACATAGTTGCATGATTTTTTTTATATCAACGCTAGTAAAATTAGCATGTTTGACAAATTTTGTAGACAGCAGTAAAACCTGATGTCTTTAAATGAATCTTCTTTGGAAAGTTATCTATCATGAGGATATACTTGTCTATCGGTTCAAAAGGAAAAATAATTTGAGATGTATCTATACCTCATTTTTTTTTTTTAAATTAAGGTTTTGCTAAGGCTAGTAAAATATTTTATATGATTTATAAAGCATTGTGACATCATTACTATCCTTTGAACAAAAATAAATATTATAAAATCAGGTGTACAGAAAACTACCAGACTGTACTCCAGCAGGTAAGATAGTTTTACATACTCGACAATTATAAGAACTTTATTTCAGAGAAACAATTACCCTGCTGCTAGAAGCATCAATAATTGGGCCGGGGGGTGTATTATCCTGCATTAAAAGTTGGGAAACGAAATGGTATGTTATACATCTGAAGAAAATGTTGTTGTTAAGAAGAAAGGATTAACTTTTATATAGTAAAAGAACAATGTGTTGTTTTTGGAGAAGCATTTTACTATAATTAGAGGCCTCAGTTCTTAACAATAATACTCCACAAAGAATGGCTAAAGTCAACAAACCATGCAATGGTACCATCATCTCCAAACATATTTTTAATTAAATACATAGTGTTACATTGTATAAAAAATGGCAACATTCTATCTATGTATGAAGCAAACAATGAAATAACTCAAACTAAAAGTTTACTTGTGCAATTAGGAAAAGGAAGAACCATAACAAGATGCAATACAATATAGCTGTCATTTATGGTGAAAATGTTGGAACTGTAAGGCATTCTTTTAAAGGTCACCATGTTAAAACAACTGACTTAGAAATTGGGGTGAGACTGAAAAATTAGCATTTCAGCCTCACTACAGTTGAAAAAGAGAGAACCTTGAAAGTTGAAAAAGAGAGAACCTTGAAATGAAATCTGCTGCAGCAATTGTATGTAGTTAGTTTGGTGCTGTGTCTACCTGCAGTGAAAAGAAAGCAGTAGGAAGCCAGGAAAATGTTCCCTAGCTACTTAGAAATATTGCAAAACCTTGTAAAAAATTCCCTGAAGTAGAAAGCAGCTAAAAATTATATGCCTAGAAACATTAAATAAATACACAATTAAGTGCACAAATGTGTATAGATGGAATGTGCATGCATTTTTTTCTAAAAAATAGCAAAACACTGCAGATGAGGTGGGATGCACTTAATAACCAGAGAGTACATAAAAATATGCATACCTGGAGAGCACACCTGAGATAAATAAATGGTAGAAGCTTACCTAAAAGAAAACAAAATGCAACAGAATTAGAACATGTGCAAAGAAACTCCCTGAGAAAGAAAAGTTATTACAACAGTACAAAAACTCATTTAATAATATTTTTTACAGTTCATAAATATATTCACTGCAGAAGAAAAGGAGTATGCAAATGAATGCTGTAAATAGAATTGCTCCGATTAAATAGATATATCTAGAGGTGTTTGTGTAGCAAACACACACAATACTGCTCAATATACTCTGATATATCATGCTATTTTCCTACAGATGGGTTCTGATTCATATTGGCTTTGTATGTGAAGCTCAAAAGGGCATGCATACAGAATCAGGGCTCCAAGGTAAAAGAATAACTTTTTCCTGACTTGCTCTGATAGAACACAACATGGTGATGATGTGCATTATGAGAACATCTGGAAGGGAATCCCTGCAGAAATAGAAAAGCAGCAACCTTGTGCAAGATAGAGTTGCAATACCACTGTCAAAGATGTTCAGACTAGGATATAAAATATTATAAGAAACGGGTAAAGAAAAGAGTCTGAAGAAGTACATGATATGTTAGCACATCCCTTACACAACATGATAGGAGGGAGAGTTGATTAAGCATTTAGTAAGAGCATGGAATGCTATATATAATGTTGGTCAAGACAAACTAAGCTTAAAAAGTCATGGGATCCTTAGATGAAGGCCTCAGAGTACATACTGTTTATTTTTACTTCACCAAGGTCTTTGACTCTCGCCCCTGTGTTATCATAGATAAATTCATAGGTTCATAGGTAGGTACTAGGCTATTGGCTCAAGGGCCTACGTAAGCCTAGCCAACAAGGTTCCCTGGCTTACGCCACCCAAGAAAGTTATTTTCCTGTCCCCCTGTCGAGCAGAGTCACAGAAGTGATCCCCGGGGTGTATTTCTTATTTCCCATCCACTCATCAAGATTTTTCTTGAAGAGTGATAATGAGGAGCTCTGTTTGACATAGATAAGTAGTCTGTTCCAGAGTATGGGAAGTCTCTGGGACAGGAATCTATCCCTCCAGCATGTCCTGTTTATTGTGATGATAAGGTTTAGGTCCCTAGAGCAGGTAGTTCGGAGGGAATGGGATTTCTTTAGGTGTAGCACGTCCAACAGCTCTGGGTTTGACATAACTTTATATGTTATGCAGAGATCACCTCGGAGTAGGCGACATGCTAAGGAGTAAAGCTGGAGTTTTTTGAGACAGTCAGTGTAGGGCATCTGCTTGAGGCAAGTAATCCTCTTTGTGAGGTACTTCTGTGGCCTTTCCAGCAGCTGAAGATGTCTTGTGAGGTACCTTCCAAAAGGGGCATTGTACTGTATAATGTCTCTAATGAGTGTCGAGTACAGGTGAACAATTACCTCTTTTTTCCTGGATGAGAACCCTTTTTTGATGAGGTGTGCCAAGTACAAGGATTTCCTGACTACTGTGGCGATGTGATTATCAAAGGAGAGACTACTGTCCACCTGGGTCCCAAGGTCTCTCACACATTCGGCATTAAGTAGACTGCCGCCTATATGGTAGTTCATGGGTACAGAGTTTTTACCAAAGGGGATGACAATGCACTTTTTGGCATAGAGCTTGAGGACATGGCTCTGACACCAGGCATCTGTCTCAGTGAGGCCCTTCTGTAGGATGTCCACATCAATGAGAAATTCCCTCAGCATCAGTGGATGGCTGAAAACAAAATCTGTATGGTGTAAGGCCAAACACTTTTCTCCATTAGAAATCACTGTCAGTGTGCTTTCTAATTGTGTGCTAGCAATGACTGAGTTTTCAGGGAGATTTCTCCCTACTTTGGGTTGGGGTGTTAGTGGAGTTGGTATATATACGTTCATGGGGTGTCTGGTGCTTTCCCCCTACATCAAGTGGTGCAGGACAGCTTCCTCGCTCACTGCCCCAAAAAAACATGAAGAAAAAAGGAGATTTTAATACTTTTGGTTTTCAGGCATTTTTCTTTTGTTCTGTTGAAGCGTTGGCTTACAGAAAGTTGGTGAGTCATAGAAGAACCAGCACCAGTGCATGCTTATTTTACATTAGGCTGTTCCACGCTAAATTCACAGTGCTACTTACAACTGCATTGTGGTGTTATGCTTATCGCTGAATCCATTCATGTGAAAAGACTGAAAAAGAGGACCATAATATACCAGGGTAAATAGAAAAATACCTTCTGTAATAATGAGTTTAGTGGCCAACCTAAGGATTAAAGCACTTCTGCAGTTTATAATTTTAAGGTCATAGCTTTGATATACTAAAGAATGGGTAGAATTCCAAGATGAGGGCAAATAAATGTCATTGATTCTAAGGTGATGACATTTTCCTTCAACAGAAATTTTAGGAAGTGGCTCAATATGAAGTGCAGAGACTCTGCAATGCTCAAACCTTGGCATGAGGAGGAGAGGGCCTATAGTTGGACATAGGAAATGAAAGTCATTGACATTAACAGCATAAAGAAGAGGGAGATCTAATGCAACATAATGGGGAAAACTGCACAGGGTTAACCAGGAAGTAACATGTTATAAAACTACCCTAAAAAAAACTTGAAATCCATTGGAATTAACATCAAACAGAGTAGAAAGAAGAGAACACAATTTTATAAGCTGTCCTGTAATGTAAAAATCATCCTGAATTTCCGGGACCAGCTAATAAGTTTTGGTAAGGGTAATAACTAAGAAAGTCTGAGGCAATCAATATTATGTGCATAAAGGAACAACTACACCATTAGAATACAAGTGGATATATTTCAGTAAGACAGCTTATGAACTTTATTTTAGCTTCATATTTTTGGTCTGTTCCTCATAAAATTTCTGTTGGTTTCTACTGAGGATAAAAGTCACTAAATAATGACATACATCTGAGTTTCAGCTTTTGCATCCTTTAAAAAATGTATGCTAACAAATCCTTTCATTCTACCAGCTTTCTATGTTTATAAGAGCAATATTTTAAATCTGCCCCTATTTTTGGGACTTTGTCCCCCAATTATTTTAGGCTTTATCTATATTTCCTGCATGGAGAGGTTCAGAGGTATGAGGTGATATTGCAGAAAACTACAGTTTCCTCATATTATCATTTAAAGGTAAATTAGGAAAACAGAGAAAAAATATCAAAAATGATTCAAGAATCACAAAAGTTAGTTTTTGTACATTGCTAGAAATATATGAGCAAGAATTCCAGTCAAAATCTCAGATACTTCTGAAGAATCTGTGTGGTAAAAAATAACATATGTTTAAATGTTTCCTTTTAACAGTTTTAATTAGTTAACTTTACTGGCATTAATAGACTAGAAAGATTTTCATTGCTATGTAGAAAATTTCCATGAAAAGTAGTCACTATAAAATACTTGCAACTCCCATTCACTATAATAATAATGCCTTTCATTTTTCAAGAAGTGACAGAAAATAATAACTTTCCTTTAGAAAAAAATACAGTAACAAATGATTTTCCCCAAGCATGGCCACAGTTTCTTTCCATTTAAAATCTATTTCTTCTGAAAAATGTTTCAATTGCCAGATAAACTACTAGTGCTATTTACATTTACATCGCTCCTTTGTAAGCACTGTACGACAAAATGCTTTAAAAAGTAATGAAGTGCACAAGCAATTGAGTTGCAGTAATTACTTACATAGCAAGCCTTCTCAAAGAACTGTTGCTCGTTTTGCTATGGCAACTTGTGTACCTTCAATAAAATTACCTGCAGTTTTCTGCAAGGTTTCATATACTGCTTTAAAGATGAAAAGACGATGTTTTATTATACTTGTTATGCAGCTGCTATAAGCAGGTACCGTAAGCAGAGAAAAATCAATCAGTGAAACATTGGAGGTGCACCATTACCTTCTGCAGTGCCTGAGACAAAGAACAAGCACTTGCCTTTCCAGGTTCTCCATATTGTCAGTATAGCTATGAAGAGCAAAAAGATGCAATAAAGCTGAAAATGTATCCTTTGGGTGCGGTAATAGCATCCATAAAATAAAGAGGCACATACAATACATTACAGGAATAGGGCCGATTATCAATGCCCTCTGAAATAGCTGCACTTTATTTTATTCAAGCCTTATCCTTAAACTTGATACTTCATTATCATGTTAGTAATGCTGCTAGCTTTACACCAAATGTGCTGTAAGACAAGTATGCTATCAGCTGTTGGATAAAATATTTTAAAAAGCCAAGTCGTCGAAATCTTGAAGACGTAGCATCTGAAAAGGAGACCACGCATTGTTAACTTGCTTTTGCATACAGCTACTGACAGCAGACAGTGTGTGAAATATATAAATCACTTTACAGCCAGCATACCAAATGTTAGAGCCCTGCGATGTGTTGAATGTTATATTTATAGTTATATAAATGATATTTATTAATTGAACATGGCAGTGGTGTTCAATATAAACTATTACACAGATGTGGACATATTTAAAACTGATTGCATTTTCTTGAGGGAATTCTGCTCTGATCATGTATGAGATACTGTCATTTGGTCATTTTCTGAACTCTTATAATACTATGCTGTCAGTGATAAGTATAACCTTTAAACAAAGTCCAAATAACTTAGAGAAAGATATAGCAGGTCATTTGACACTCCAAAATGATTACTATAGTTAAAGCATACATTTTTAAACAATTCATCATTCAACTTAACAAGAGTCTGTCAGCACATAAAAGGGAGCAGGAGATCTACACTGAAACTTTTAGGCATGGCTTAGCTCTAAAAAGAAAGAAGACACTCAAAAGGCAGCACAATACATGACCTGTGGACATCATCTTATGTCCCATAACAGTTTAAGGTACTAGTTACGATTTTGTATTTCCATATACTGAATTCTGCTCTCACAATTTTGTAATGTCTCTGCCTCTTCGGAAGTGTTTTAGGTGTCTGGTACCAGTCTACATTATGATGCCTCTTCTGACCGGTTATACGTCCAGGTCTTCTTGGACAGTCCTGATTCTACTGGGGCAGGAATCATGACATTTGGCATCATGTTTGTTCTGTTCATGTAATTACAATCATCATCATTTAAGCAGGGTCTTGGCAACTACCTGGAGAAAAGAGTGGAATTATTTTCCTACTCATTATGGTTTCTTAAATTATAGGAAGCCGTGATGGTACAGCGGTAGCATTGTTGCCTCACAGCAAGAGGTTCTCCTGTTCGATTCTCAGCTGGAGTGCCTTCTGTGTGAAGTCTGCATGTCCTCCCCACGGTCGAGTGGCCTCCGAAAGACATGTGTGAATGGGCGTGTCTTCGCTGAAGGTTGGGCGTCGGGCTGGCAACACGGCACCATAAAAATTGACTGCCAATCATTAGCAGACCAGAGTTCCACTGTGGGGACCCGTAACCAGGAAAAGCCGAAAAGACAAACATATGGTTTCTTAAATTGCTTGCTTACTTTTTGAATATCTGTTAATTTCTAACCAACTTTTTCACTTGAATCCTTACTACTTGTTTACCTTCCTGCTATGATTTTTTTCCTTTCTGTGGATGTTATTTTTCAAATATGTCATTTTGCATTTATTTGAAACTGCCACAATTTAGACAGTTCCTTAAAACAATGACAAATTTTAACCATCTCTACCCTAATTTACCTATATGGAGAGTAACAACATCTTTTGCAGTGAAACGACACAGTATGGATAATCTCACTTGTAACATGTTAAATGACTTTAAAATGATTAATATGCAAGTAGCAAACATGTATAATACAAAAAGATTCCTCATCAGGCTACATTAAACATCAACTCTTTGCAGTGGTTCTCTGGATGGTAAAACTCACTCCTAACCATATGAAACATAAATATCCATTGCCAGTGTGTTAGGCAGAATTTACAGAATAGTCACTATCCTTTGAAACTAATATAAAAATCCAGATGCTTGCTGAAATTCCGAAAACCATAATCACAATCCTTGGAATAGCAGTAGTATAAATAAGAGGGTTTGGGAACAGACACTAAGTTTGAGGTTAGCCATGAAGGATTATTCCCTATACAATGAAGTGCAGAAATCTCAGGTTTAAGAAGCAGGAAGTAGGAAGGAGAAGAAAGGGCACAGTGTGGGGTAGATCTTTGCTGAAAATGCTTTAGTCATGTAATAGCAACTTTATAAATTCACTTTTTGCTATGTCTGTCAGTTTTGGGTCCCACACCTTTGGCTGTCTTTTTTGTGATAGGAAGCCCGAAATGTCTAGCTCTAAACCTACAAAAGTTGCCGGGTCTATATTACAATAGCGAAAGCTCAGGTCAGTGAACACTTGTTTGTTGACCAATAAACAACAAAATGTCACTTCTATGAATGGCCACTACAGCAATTTTTTTCATTTGTGATGGCCCACCACTGGACCAGTAATCAAGGAGATTCAATCCTCACAACAGTGGGGTATGTTCACTGGGAGGATAACAGGTACACACACAGTATTTCCAGATGCAGCTCTCTGCATCAAGTGCAATTTCCCTTAAGAGCACACAGAGACCACAGTCAGTCCGAGGGTGTTTTCTCACTCTTTCTCTAGGCTCCCAATAAGACTCCCTGCTGCCCCAGCTATAGACCTGAGATCTCAGCTGAGCGACCAAGCCAAGACATCCAGCACCCTCTATCCAACCAGTGCTTTGTGTTCCTGCCCAAGTAACTGACACAGACACCCTTTACTAGCTATGCCCCCTTTTGCCCAAAATATAAGTTAGTTACCACTGCCACCAGTCACGCCTTATCAGCTACTTTAGGGCCTCTAACAAAGGGTATCCAACTTTACTTTGTAATAGTAATACTAATGCAAATGGTAGTTTGACCAAGAACAAGGCTATTAGGAGTGGCATACACAGTGTCACCATAGAAATATGCAAGTACTCTCAAAATTTAAATATCTCTACACAGATCAGCCACAATGAAAGGTTTAAATATATTTAATAATAAATAATAAAAGAACAAGACAATACTAAATATATATTCACAGTGACATAAGAGTTCAAAATCGCAGGAAATATTTAAAACAACATTGAAGGACAGTCTGAAATAAAGAAAGAAAAAAAATAATATCTAAACTAAGCTTCACTGTATTCCTGACTTTATCTAAAAGAATTATTATACCCTAAAGACTTACTAATAGAGCAAGGCAGATGTGGTGAATGGTACTTGTTGTTGTTAGGTCCAAGACAGAATGCAGAATGCTCTGTCTCACTAAGAGACTTCTCAAAATAATATCTAAAATATTACTGCTGGGATAGCTTGCAGAATTACATCTTTTCTGGTCATCTGACGTATAGTTCTCATGCAAAACCCATTGCTGAAGCTGGCAGCATTTAGCATCTACTTGTAAAAATATTGATACAAGGGCTTTTGCTCAGATCTTTGGCAGTTGCTGGAAGTCATAAAATAATTTCATTCCTTCATAGGTAGGTATTAGGCTATTGGCCTTAGGGCCTATATAATCCTAGTCAAAAAGGTACCCTGCCATTCGTCACCCAAAAAATTATTTTCCTGTGCTCCTGTCGAGCAGATCCACAGAGGTGATCCCTGGGGTGAATTTCCTATTTCCGCATCCAATCATCAAGATTTTTCTTTAAGAGTACTAATGAGGAACTTTGTTTGATATAGATAGGTAGTTTTTTCTAGAGTATGAGAACTCTCTGGAACAGGAATCTATCCCTCTAGCATGTTCTGTTTATTGTAGTGATAAGGTTTAAGTCCCTAAAGCGTGCAGCTCGGAGGGATTGGGATTTCTTTAAGTGGAGCATGTCCAACAGTTCTGGGTTTGACATAGCTTTGCATGTTAGGCAGAGATCGCCTCTGAGTAGGCGATATGCGATGGAGTAAAGCTGGAAATGTTTTAGAAGGTCTGCATAGCGCATCTGTTTGAGGCCAGTAACCCTCTTTGTGAGCTATTTCTGCAGCCTTTCCAGTTGCTGTAGATGTCTTGTGAGGTACATACCAAAAGGGGCATTGTACTCTATAATGGGTCTAATTAGTGACGAGCAGAGGGAAACAATGACCTCTTTTTTCCTGGATGAGAAACCTTTTGTGATGAGGTGTGCCACATAGAAGGATTTCCTGACTACTGTGGTGATATGATTATCAAAGGAGAGACTACTGTCCACCTGTGTCCCAAGGTCTCTTTTCACACTTTCGGTGTTAAGTAGACTACCACCTACGTGGTACCTCATGGGTACAGAGTTTTTACCAAAGGGGATTACAATGTACTTTTTGGCATTGAGCTTGAGGCCATGGCTTTGACACCAGGCATCTGCATCATGAGGCCCTTTTGTAGGATGTCCACATCATTTTGAGTTTTGATTATGGCTCCTAGTTTGCAGTCATCTGCAAACGTCATTAGCCAAAGACCTTCTGTGTTAGCCTGTACTTTAGAAAAGTAGATAACAAACAGGAGAGGACCCAGGACTGAACCCTGTGGTACTCCACTTGTCACTGGTCTGAAGTCAAAATTGGAGTCTGCTACTTTCACAGTGTGGGTTCTGTCGGTGAACCAGTTTGCAACCCATCTTGTGACATAGGGATTTATACCTAGTTTAGTGAGTTTATCTATAATTCCAGAGAGGGGGATGGTGTCAAAACCCTTGGCGAGATGTAGATAGGCTGTGTGAACTACTTCACCCTCATCTACGGCTTTGGTGACTGCTTCAAATAAGTCTATCAGGTTTAGGAAATCTGATCTGCCTTTTACAAACCTGAACTGGGTGGGGTCCAGAGTTTGGAGATTACCAATGTCTTTGTGTATAAGATCCATGATGATACATTCCATGGCCTTGCAAACCAGGCTCATTAGGCTAATGGGGCAGTAGTTCCCGGGGTCCGTGGTGGCTCCCCCTTTGTAGAGTGGGATATCTGTTGCTGTGCTCCATTCACTGGGCACAAAGCCTGAGATGAGGTGAGGATGCTTTCATAGTAGCAATTAGTTCACCCTAAAGACAATACAGAAAGGTTCCTAGTACAGATGTTGTGTCTCTAGTTGCATTGAAATCTGAGAGACAGCCTCTTTATGGCCTAGCCTGTAAGGTCATTTAATTTTAAATATTATTCTAACGTTTGCTGGACTGAGGTTAACCCTTCAATTTCCTCTGTTAACTTATACATTTAAACAGTTACAATAGTGCATGTACATTTCTGTTTTCTTCCAGTAGGTCACACTGTGGATTCATTTTAAACACAAGCACTTTACAAACACCTTTTCAACACAAACATCTGTACAAAGCAGTTTGATATACACATGATATACAGTTCTAATACATTTGTAACACCAGCATCTTGTATAAATTAGCTTGATATTCACAAATGACATATAATTATTTTCAAAATTCCAGCTAGCTGTACCTCCTTTTGTCACAATATACATATATATATATATATATATATATATATATATATATATATATATATATATATAGATATATATGTATACACATACACACAGACATATATATATATATATATATATATATATATGTAGAGAGAGAGAGAGAGATAATGCTCTAAACAGAGAAAGATGGAGAAAGAGAGAGAGAGAGATCCAAGAAGATGTTGGAGGCAGAACTTGCATAAAACAGACACCTTCATTTTCTCCAGTCAGAAAAGGAGGAAGAATTAACTTCCTGGCTTGGTACTTTAAGACAAAGCCCTTATACATTATTATTTAACAATTAAGTTGTTTTTGTCTAGCTAGATGATGCAAGACTATTCCAGTGTTACATGCTGCAATACCATTAAAGGCACATTTTTCAGGTTCATCGTTCAGTTTTTAGACATATTATACATTTAGCAGTTGATGTGTCTATAACAACTCTCTCTCTTCTCTGCATATATCTATATAGATATATATCTATATTTTATATATATAGATAACGGCATACTATATATATATATATATATATATACATATATATATATATATATATATATATATATATATATATATACATATACATATATATATATATATATATATATATATATATATATATGTATATATTATATTATATTATATTATATATGTAGGTGCATATCCCTGTAGAAGGCTGAATACAGGGATAGGGGCTTGAGGCAGTCTGCACAGGACATGTTACTTATGCCCTGTATTCTTTTAGTGAGGAATCTCTGTGGACATTCCAGTTGTTGGATGTGCCTGGCAAGGTACATACCAAAGGGGGCATTGCAATCAATGATAGGTCTTATGAATGCTGGATACAGTGGAACATTGACATATTTGGACCTAGATGCCATACCTTTGTTTATAAGTTGCACAACATAGAATAATTTCCACACTAGACACATGATGGTCAAAGGCTGGATTACATTACTATCTGTGTGTGCCCATAAGTCCCTGACTACTGGGTCATCTCTTAGTAGTGTGTTGTCAATGTGATAGTTACCAGGGATGGATGACTTCCCAAAGGATTCTATTATACATTTCTTGGCATTTAGTTTCAGTACATGGCTCTGACACAATTATTTGTCTACATCAGCCCTTCCTGGAGGACATTTGTGTCAGTGAGGGATTCTATGACTGCTCCTAATTTGCAATCATCTTCAAGTTCAGCCAGCTTGAGGACCATGACATTGGCCTTGACTTCAGAGAAGTAAATGCCAAAAAGGGTCGGTCCCAATAACAATCCCTGAGGGACTCCACTTATGACTAGCCTCTTTGTAGAGATGGTCTTCCAAATTTTAACTTCCTGCCAACCTGTGACCCAGCTGGCTATCTACTGGGTGACATAAGGGTTTATACTTAACATGTTGAGTTTGTCAATAATGCCTGAGTGGGGTGTTGTGAGAAATGCCTTGACCAGGTTAAGGTAGGCAGTGTGAACCATTTTCCCTCATCCACTGCTTTGGTGACTTTCTCACAAAAGTCCACCTGGCTGAGTAGGCATGACCTGCACTTGACGAAACCAAGCTGGGTTGGGTCCAGTGTCTGGAGGTCATTATTGATCATTTCCTTGGTAATTCTTTCCATGGATTTGCATTTCAGACTAATGAGACTTATGTACCTATAGCTTCCAGGGTCTGTAGACAGTCCACCTTTGTGCAAAAGGATGACTGTTGCTGTTCTCCATTCATGAGGCAAGAAGCCTCTTTGGGAGTTACAGTTAAATAACAATTCCAGACAGCTTGATAGGTCATGATTCATGCTATTTAACAGAAACCTTGGGTTATTGTCTGGGCCTGTTGATGCAGGTTCAAGGTTAGGGTTACCAGGTATTAGTAAGGTGAGCCAGGGAGTGAAGCCCTCCTGCCCACCTTACTGATATCTGCTAACCCTAACCCTGCACCTTACCTTTAAAAAAATCCTTTCCATAAGAATGACACTATTCAGACAAATTTAAGCTGAATGTATCATGGGGTTTTGGTGTACTGATCGCAAAAGGAAGCTGTCTGTTTCCTTTTGTAATCGTTTGTTGTTTCAGTATTTTAAGTTATTCAATATGTTGAATTTCAGAATGCAAGCATCTGTAAAATAATTAAAGCAATCAGTTTAACCACAAAAGCCATCTCCCTTCAAAAGTTAACTTTTACTCAACTCATGATAAATAATAATGCTTACTATACACGTCTTAGCTTGCACAAATTTAACATTAACAATTCTCCTAAGTGCCCATTTTGTAAAGATGTAACGGCTGACCTCTTACATATGTTCTGGAGCTGTAAATGCATATATAAACTTTGGAATTCCTTAAAATTACAATTACAAAAGATGGGTTATCAAAACTCAACACTTTCCTGGGAATTTATGATATTACATATCCCTTCAAATAACCTATCTAGATCCCAAATGATCATACTCATCAATATTTTTCTTTTAAT
Source organism: Protopterus annectens (assembly GCF_019279795.1). Lineage (NCBI taxonomy): Eukaryota > Metazoa > Chordata > Ceratodontiformes > Protopteridae > Protopterus > Protopterus annectens. The sequence continues at coordinate 843,586,673 of NC_056748.1, read as the reverse complement.
GAAACTCTACATAGCCACTAATTGGTTGACCCCATCTCTAACTTCATGGGATAACTTTAGAATATTAGCGATAAAACACATTTTAGCTCACAAATATGTAATTAATAACCAAAACAAAGGCCCCCATAATTTGAAACTGTGGGAACAAATATTCAATATTATATTGGCTTAAAACATGAAATCTGAACTAATCTTTTGTTATACTTATTTTATAATACAATAATATCTGGAACTTTACTATCACAAATACTATCCTTGGAGAAAATATTCTTTAGCTTTGCAACTGTGGAAGATGATGGAAGTATTCAAGGAAATAGTGTACATATGTTCTAGAATGTTGTTAGAAATTTTGTTTGGTAATCATTGGTTTATTTCTATGTTATATGTTTTGTATGAATAACGAGAAAAATAATAAAGAATTATTATGGAAAAAAAAGAATGCAAGCATGTATAATTTCAGTTTCAATACCTCTGCATTTGGATAATATAATGTGCGTGTATGTATATGCAGATACTTGTATATATATATATATATATATATATATATATATATATATATATATATATATATATGTGTGTGTGTGTGTGTATATATATATATATATATATATATATATATATATACATATATCTAATACACACACATATATATATATATATATATATATATATATATATATATATGCAAACTGCAAAGCAATGTCTTTTGGCTTTTCCCAGGTAGGGGTCACCACAGCTGATCACTGGTTAGCAGATTGATTGGCAGTGCTGTTTTTACAGTGTCGAGTTACCAGCCCAGTGCCCAACCTTCAAAGAAGGCACACACAAATGCACTTACCTGCATGTCTTTAAAGATTCACTTGACTGCAGGGAGGACATGCAGACTCTGCAGAGAAGGCACTCCAGCTGAGGATCAAACCGGCGAACCTCTTGCTGTGATATATAATTTCCAAATAAGATATCAAAAGCAGAACTCAAACTACCGACAAATATATGCAAAGCCCATACTAAATTAACTGCAAAAAAGACAAAATAGTCTCATTTTCCAATCACTTTATTTTATTTTTTATCTTAAAACAAATAAAAACACTACTAATGATATCATAAGACACAGTTTACTTGAATATTTCTTGTGTTAAAGAAAGAGTTTTTCTAAGGTAAGGTGCATAGTATCATTCAGAAAGTAAAAATACTTATACGGCTACATTGTGCCAGTCACATTACTCAACTTAAAACACTGTGTAATTAACAACTTAAGTTAAAAGAGTCCACCAGATTCAATTTCCTTTAAATGAAATACCTGTTCCACTGCACAATGAATCAGTGCAGCAGTATTAATTGAAAGAGTCACAGAATCATGATTATTTTTTTTAATTGTGATAACAGTTTAAGATTTTAGCTTGAGGGCTGCAATCCCATGCACCACCACATCAATCTTCCCAAATTTCTATCATAAGGAAAAAACACACAATTACACCACATGCACCACTGTAGTTGTAGGGAGGGGGCTCCGCCCCATCTGCACCCCAAGCAACACTTTTTAGTAAGTTGACAGGCATATATACTTGGCAGATTTAGTACTGAAATATACTGCATCAAGAGTATCTCTATGATTTAACATTCCCTTATGCGCAATAAGTTTAACCACAAATACCATTACTATGTGCAGTACAAGCAGTGGAATGCATATAAGCCAAAACACTGATTCATTTTAATAAACCTGCTATTTAACTGTCAGTTAATACAAGATTTAAAAATTCCATTCTGCTAATTAGAATGGCAAAACTAAATGCAGCATTCTCTATTGGGAAACGTACAGGAAAATTCTTATTATGCAAGGGAAGGGGTCTTCCCCATGTAATCAACTCAGCATTCATTTTAATTTTGAATAACTAATATACAATTGTCATGTTTATCACACACAAAAGATATTTCATTAACTGTCATAACTAAATATAGACATTTCTAAAATGCATTTCTCTAATGTATACTTGATAAAATGAGCAATGTTAATACACCCATCATTATGTGCTTGTATGCATATAAAAACACACACATACATTAAAAATATTTAAAGCTGACAAAAATAAGTTATACAGCAAGCCATCATCACGTAAACCACCAAATGCTCTTACAGGCACCCTTTCACAAGAAAAGTATGATATATTTACATACTTTGACAAATTATTACAACTAAAGTTTCAGATGCATATTTAGCTTCTGCTACGAATGATCAGTCTCTCTGGTTCATAAGGCTAATGCTTATTTAATGATACATACACCACTGCGGGATATGTGGAAGTGACATTTCTTTATTTTATAACATGTACATAGGCATGTGTGCTTAAATCGGTTCTAGAAAATTGTCTAGTTTTCATATTCATCTGAAACATTTTGAAATAATCATTAAAACTAAAAGTAGTCAAAATTATCTAGGTCTCCAGTATACAGGTTTTAGCCCCGAATAAGCTCTAGGATCTAAATTTCACTAGTTGAGTAGCTTCTGCGGGAACCAGCTGGGAGGGATAAAATGAGTGCTTGATGCAAACACTGGCCTGCCCAGTCCACAGACATGGTCTTGGTAGAGTTCCACTGGCCTTCCCAGTCCACAGACATGGTGTTGGTAGAGTTCCACTGGTCTGCCCAGTCCACAAAGATGGTGTTGGTAGAGTTCCACTGGCCTGCTCAGTCCACAGACATGGTGTTGGTAGAGTTCCACTGGCCTGCTCAGTCCACAGACATGGTGTTGGTTAAGTTCCACTGGCCTGGTCAGTCCACAGAGATGATGTTGGTAGAGTTCCACTGGCCTGCCCAGTCCACAGACATGGCTATGATAGAGTTCCACTGGCCTGCCCAGTCCACAGACATGGCTATGATAGAGTTCCACTGGCCTGCCCCGTCCACAGAGATTGTGTTGGCAGAGTTCCACTGGCCTGCCCAGTCCACAGAGATAGTGTTGGTAGAGTTCCACTGGCCTGCCCAGTCCACAGATGTGGTGTTGGTAGAGTTCCACTGGCCTGCCCACTCCACAGAGATGGTGTTGGTAGAGTTCCATTGGCCTGCCCAGTCCACAGAGATAGTGTTGGTAGAGTTCCACTGGTCTGCCCAGTCCACAGATATGGTGTTCTTAGAGTTTCACTACAAGTCCTTTAGTTGACAGAACTCCCATAATTTTTGGAATTGCAAGCAAGAACTCTGGGAAGCACAAGCCCAGCAGAAGTATATATGCAGTATTTTTTATTAGACTCGCAGGTGTACAAGTGACATGTGTTATATAAAGATGGTACCAAAGAGCAGTTCAGAAGGAGACAGTAGGGGGTGTGCTACTTCAAATGCAATGCTGATACACAATATAAATATTTTTTTGGAATTAGTGGCCTTATCCCCTGGTCAGAATGATCATCTGCCTTTATCACTGCTGCTCCTCATAATTCTTGATTTCCTCACTAGAAAGACCAGCTAACCTTCACTAATTAGGGCTGCAACATGCAACCTTGGTATGTAGACCATTATAATCACCTTAAGAGAAAGAAAACGGGACTGACATATCTTAATATAGCATTATCAGTGCTAATAATGTGGGTCTTTTTAATGACTTTGTACCTTCCCAGCAGAGCAAAAGTGCAATGCCATAAGCATGCACACTCATGGACTGCTTTGTTTACAGCTATCAGCCCCTTTAATGTTGTTCATTCATGCTTGTGACACTTGTGATACACATGCTTCTTGTTATACACTCAAGCCCACCCCTTCCCGGTCTGGCCCTCCAGCTTCCATTCCAATTCATTAACTGGAACTGGGTCACCAGCAACACAGATGGACACCCTGCCCTTGTGGCAGTGGGCTAGCCATAGAAGCAAGATTCCTGGCAGTTATTGTACAACTATCACACCAATGTAATGTTGATATGCAAAAGCAATTCATGAGCAGGCTTCCTGGCACACGGCATGTCAATGAGTGATACTGGAATGAAGCTGGTACTTACGAAAAGTTCAGACAGGCATCTTAGTACTAAGTGTGAGAGTTACACACATCATCTTGCAGTTGGAGAAGAAGTTTAAGGCTGTGATCTGTTGGTCATGTGGTACAGGACTTGATACCTTCAATCCTCATTTGATTACTTCCTGAGCAAGTCACTTAACCAGATGATTTTCCTAGGTCTACCTGGTTAACAAACGGATATCATTGTTTTGAAGCCTACTCACTGCAACCCCACTAGTGCACCCAACTAGCTCCTCCCTGATCCATGAAATAGGCCTCAGGTAAACTTACAGTTTCCCATCCATTTGTCTTGGTTTGAGATGAAGATATTGAAGGATGTACTTTGCCTTACAGAGAGTGGCACTTTGCTCCAAAGGTGGGAACTTTTTTCTGGGACAAACATCTGTTCACAAACAAGTTTATGTTACATTTAGGTACCTTCACCTTACATTTGTGTTACTACAAGTCATGTGGATATGTAGTACACCAAGCAGGACTAGGCCAGACAGACACTGATCCATAGGACTCTGTAGGAGACAGAGGAGAAACAGCTCTTTCAAATGTTCTGCATACATGCTCATAGCCAAGAGTTTTTTGGGTTGGTATAGGTGACTGGACACTGTATACCACAGGATGCACCATATTCTAGTATGTGCCTGATGATGGAGCAAAAGAAAAGAATGGAGGAATGAACATTTTTTTGACTAAGTGGTTATGTCCATAGTAATCAGCTGCTTGAAGTAAAATGTTTTCCTAATGACAGTAAATGTACATTGTTAAAGGAGAGTCCATTATCCATAAAGGTACTGAGCTCCTAATGACAATGTCTTTTAAGAAAGATATCATTTATGTTGCAGGGGTATGACAGTTTCCATTTTCCAAACTGTACAAACTTATATTTTTGGCATTCAACATCAGACTCTGATCCTGACAACATAAGTTTGTCTAAACATGGGCCACCGTGGAGGAACTAAATGTCTTAAGGGTAGTTGATGATAGTTCCAAACTTGCAGTTATCCAATGATGTAGTCAGAGGGCTTTCATCTCAAATTTGATATAAAAAAGGAGATGCTGAATAGAATTTGTTTCAAAACCAAACCCGCTGATACACCTCTGGTGAAAAGTCTTTTGCAGGATAGTGTGCCAGTAACTCTAATATAATGGCGGTCTATGCATGAACCAGATGATAATCCAATGGATTGTACTGGGGTTTATATTGCATTTGACCAGTTTGTCAGTGATGTCTGAGCAGGATATAGTGTCAAAAGCATTAGCTTAATCAAGATAAATTGCATTCATGGAATTTATCCTTATCTATTGCTTCTTTGACATTTTAAAAAGTGACTAGATGTAGTAGGTATGATTTACCTTTTACAAAATCAAACTGTTAGGATCTTGGGATTTTAAATAACTTTTGTCTCTCTTTATGAGATCTATGATAATGTGTGCTGTCACCTTGCAAATTATGGTGGTGAGACTGACAGGTCTAAAGTTGTCAGGGTCCAGAGTGGGGACTTCCATATTCAGGGGAACTACTAAAGCTGTTCTGCATGCTTCTGGTATGTATCCACGGTTTAGGCTCCAGATGAATAGTTTAAGGAGGATAGCTGGTACAAGGTATTTTGTACTAGTCGGAAAATAAACCCATATGTTATCTAAACCCAAATAACTGATGTGGTTATTCCTGAGCAGTGTTTTTTGTTCAGTGGTGATTATTAGGGTGACAGTACAGACTAGATACACTGCACTATGACTTTCAACATGACAGAGAGATAACACTGGAACCAATTTATCCGAAAGGATTTTAGCTTTTAGTTAGATTTTTTTTTTTGTATTTAAGTTTAAGTTCCATTTTTTACACTGTTTTTGAGTTTAAGGTTTTGTTGCTAAAGAACGCCTTATGGTTATGCTTAGGTAGGGATACTCATCTAGATTTGTAGTTAGCTTTAGAGGACTTTACAAGATGTCTTATTTGCTTGTTCAAGCTGAGAAGGGTGTGCTTCCATTTCTGAGATTATTCCTTCTTGCTCTTGGACAGCAATTTATTCCTCTTATTATATACGTGCTTATGGTGGATGTCCACCAGGCAGGCTTGTTTTTTTCTTAAGGATCTTGCTTTGATCCTAACAGGATTGGCTGAGGCAATACAATTGTATAGATGTTTATACAATGCTTTGGTGTATATCCCAGTATAGATGTCCTTGCCGTCAGTGGGGAAAGGAGCTTTGAAAATATTAATGGCTTCTCGTAAGAGGCTGTAGTTGAATTTGGAGAAGTTTTTTCTCCTGGGGGGAGGGGCTGATGCTATCATTACTTCAAAAAAGATTGATTTATAATCAGACTTCACCAGGGAGGGCTGCACACTTGTGGTGGTACACCGTTCTACCATGTTGGTGAGTACCAAATCTAGAAGGTCTGAGCTCCTTGTGGAGGTGCCTGTGGAGGTGCCAACTATCTTCACAAGGCATTTGAGTTAACAAAGTCAAAGAACCTTTGTTCAAGTGTGTTTGTTCATAGGTAGGTACTAGGATATTGGCCCTAGGGCCTATAAAAGCCTAGCCAAGAAGGTACCCTGGCTTTCGCCACCCAAGAAAATGATTTTCCTGTACCCCTATCGAGTAGAGCCACAGAAGTGATCCCTGGGGTGAATTTCCTATTTCCCATACAATCATCAAAATTTTTCTTGAAGAGTGCTAATGAGGAGGTTTGTTTGATATAGATAGGTAGTTTGTTCCAGAGTATGGGAAGTATCTGGGACAGGAATCTATCCCTCCAGCATGTTCTGTTTATTGTGGTGACAAGTTTAGGTCCCTAGAGCGTGTAGCTCAGAGGGATTGGAATTTCTTTAAGTAGAGAATGTGTAACAGCTCTGGGCTTGACATAGCTTTGTATGTTAGGCAGAGATCACCTCGGAGTAGGCAATATGCAACTGAGTAAAGCTGGAGTTTTTTGAGACAGTCTGCATAGGGCATCTGTTTGAGGCCAGTAATCCTCTTTGTGAGGTATTTCTGCAGCCTTTCCAGTTGTAGATGTCTTGTGAGGTACATACCAAAAGGGGTGTTGTACTCTATAATGGGTCTAATTAGTGATGAGTAGAGGGAAACAATGACCTCTTTTTTCCTGGATGAGAAACCTTTTGTGATGAGGTGTGCCACGTAGAAGGATTTACTGACTACTGTGGCAATGTGATTATCAAAGGAGAGACTACTGTCCACCTGTGTCTCAAGGTCTCTTATCATACTTTCAGTGTTAAGTAGACTACCACCCATGTGGTAGTTCATGGGTGCAGAATTTTTACCAAAGGGGATGACAATGCACTTTTTGGCACTGAGCTTGAGACCATGGCTTTGACACCAGGCATCTGTCTCAGTGAGGCCCTTTTGCAGGATGTCCACATTGTTAGGAGTTTCAATTATGGCTCCTAGTTTGCAGTCATCTGCGAACTTCATTAGTCAAAAACCTTCTGTGTTAGCCTGTACTTCAGAGAAGTAGATACCAAACAGGATAGGTCCCAGGACTGAATCCTGTGGTACTTCACGTGTCATTGGTCTGAAGTCGGATTTAGAGTCTGCTACTTTCACAGTGTGGATTCTGTCAGTGAGCCAGTTGGCAACCCATCTTGTGACATAGGGATTTATACCTAGTTTAGTGACTTTATCTATAATTCCAGAGTGGGGGATGGTGTCGAAAGCCTTGGCGAGATCTATATAGGCTGTGTGAACCACCTTACCATCATCTACTGCTTTGGTGACTTCTTCAAAGAAGTCTGTCAGGTTTAGGAGACATGATCTGCCTTTTACAAACCCAAACTGGGTGGGGTCCAGAGTTTGGTGATTACCAATGTCTTTGTTTATATGTTCCATGATGATACGCTCCATGGCTTTGCAGACCAGGCTCATCAGGCTAATGGGGTGGTAGTTACTAGGGTCCATGGTGGCTCCCCCTTTGTGGCGTGGGATAACAGTCACTGTGCACCATTCAGTGGGCACAAAGCCTAAGGTGAGGCTATGATTGAACATGGTACTTACGTGGGGTGCCAGTTCATTCTGTAGTTCATGATGAGTGCAGCCTGGGATGTTGTCAGGTCCCATGGATGCTGTGTTGTTGGCTTTGGAGAGTGTGGTTTTTACCTGTGCAGCCATGATTAAGGAACTTTGCATTCTCCCAGTATGGAGATGGGCCCTTTAGTGGGTGGAAGGGGGATAAAGTTAGCACTGAACCGATCTGCCAGGATGTTGGCAATATCAGTTGGTTCTGTATATTTAGTGCCATTGTGCTGTAACTCAGAGCAGATCTGAGTGTTGCCACTGAGATTCTTAACATAGCTATAGAATGCTTTGTGGTTGTCTTTAGAATCATTGGTGATTTTGTTATCATAACTAGGTTTGGAGGATTTTATGAGGGATCTCAGCTTCTTACTGAGCCTGACCAGGGTGTTCCTCCAATCATGGGATTTTACTCTTTTTTGCAACAGTTTCTTTCTTCTGTTGCATAGTTTGTTTATGGCAGGGGACCACCAGATTGGCTTCTGTTTTTTGGTGGATATCATCTTGGTTCTGTTAGGGATAGCATGATCCATGCACTCATGTAAGTGCTTATAAAGTGCATTTGTGTAGGATTCAACAGTTGTACCCCTATTGTCTGGTTGCATTATTGTTGAAGTTTGCTACTTCTGTCTTAAGAAGAGTGAAGTTGGCTTTGGAGAAATTTTTTATGGTGGTTTCCCTAATGGGGGTGGGATGTGGATGTCTAGGGTGATTAGCTTGTGGTGGGATCTGACCAACTAGGAATTGACCTCTGGTGTGGAACTCCAGTCGCCCATGTTGGTAATGACCAGGTGTAGGATATTGCTGCCCCTGGTGGGGGGTGTGGATAAGTTGATTCAAGGCATTGGAACTTTTGAATTCCAGAAAACGTTGAGCAAAAGAGTTGGTACATGAATAGTTTTCCCAGTTAATGGTGGGGTAGCTGAAATCACTCATTATTAGGGTGTTGGGTTGTATCCTAATATTTTCCAGTGTATCAAGAAATGAGGAGGTGGAATCCTGGGGCATGTTGGGGGGATCTATAGCAAGCTACAGTTTGGATTCTGGTCTTGCCCAGAGTTAGTTGCACTTGGATAATCTCGGATGCAATTATGCTGAGCAACTAGCCTGGAGGTGTGGATATCCTTAATGAATATGGATGCTCCTCTGCCTTTAGTGTTTCGGTCCAGGTTAGGTGGCCGAAAGGTATGGTATGAATTATAGCCTGGTAATGCAGGGCTGCTCTCTGGTGCTTTGAAACAGGTCTCTGTCACTGCACAGATGTTGATGTACTCCATTTTAAGGAGTGCCTTGAGTGAGTGCATTTTAAGGTTTGGACTTCTAGCACCGAGTAGCATTACCCTCAGATTTTGCTTGTTTGTACCTGTTACGGTGATGAATTTGTCATCTGAACCTTGCCTAAGAAAGGCAGTATAGGGGTGTCAAGAGCCTTAGCCAGTATCCAGAATCCCAAGGGCGACAGGTGCAGGATATATCTGGCAAAGCATCGTGGTCTGTCAATCACATCATCCCAGGCAGACAGATACTGGATTTCCGTAGAATGACACCAGAAGCTTAGCCAATTGTACGCATATAATTTACCCAGTCTATGGATGGGTAGTTAAAGTCACCCATAACCAGGGTGTTTGATTGTATTTTGAGTGACTTAAGTAAATCCAAATAGGCAGTGGGATATCATGGTTCATGGAGAATGATCTATAGCTAATGATAACTTGGAGAGGGGTCTTTCCTATAGTTATTTGCACATGGAGTAACTTGTTTAAGCAATCTGGAGGTGCATTTATCTGTGATGAATATTGATACTACTCCTCCTTTAGTTTTCAGTTGCTCATTTTATGGTCTTAATGTGTGGAATGGATTATATCCTGGTATGGCCTGGGTGCTCCCTCCACTGCCTTTAACCAGATCTCTGTGACTGTGCAGATATCTGGATCTTTCAAGGTCAGGAGTACTTCCAGTGAGTGCAGTTTCAGATTTAGACTCCTAGCATTTAGCAGCATAACCTTAAGGTTGCTTTTTGAGGATATTTTTACATTGGGACTTTTGTTTTTGTGACTTTGCCTTAAAAAAGACACTATGGGGGAAGCAAGAGCCTTAGCCTGTAGCTGAAAGCCCAAAGGTGACAGATGGAGACCATCTCTGGCAAAGCATTGTGGTCTATCAACCATATCATTCCAGGCTGACAGGTACTTGATCCTGTTAGAATGACACCAGAAACTAAGTCAGTTGTTGAAGTCAATCATATCATTTTTTGTCTGTATTGAGGCATCATCCTAGTTGAAGGTAGAATGCTGTTTAAGGCTAGAGACATACCAACCTGGGACACATAATCAGAGAGCTCACTCATGTCTCTCTTCATATGGTCCATTGAGGTATATCTCAAGTCATTCACACCAACATGGACTTTGACAGAGTCATGACAGTGCCTGTTGTTGAGAGACTTTAGTGCATGTATAATGTGGTGGGTCCTGGCTCCTGACAGACAGCTGACCATGACCTTTTCCTTATACAACCTGGTGAGGGGGACATCTGTGCGAATCACAATGCAGTCAAGCATGACTAAAACATTTGATTTTCTGTTTTGCCTTAGGGGCATATTTGGTGAGGCACTGGTGTGTGCGTTTGTATGTGTACTGTGATTTGCCAGAAATGTATTAATTGAAATGTGTTAAGGTATGGGAGGTTTCTGATCTTTAGTAAGGCTTCCAGTGAGAACTTCTGCATATGTAGGTTTAGGTGTTGTACACGTGGATGGTGCAGGAGGTAAATTGTGTCAACTGACAACCTGCTTATTATCTGATATACTGATTTGTGAGCAAAACGGCATTGATTACACATTCTTAATTATTAACCTAGATGCATCTCTCACATATTGAATTTGTGTGAATTAGGAGAAGTGGGTTGTCGGTGTACATGAGGCAATTAATACATTGCCTCAGGATGCCCATGTTGATCAGGCTGGCTGGAGAAATGGTGGGAAATTGTCCATTCATGATGCTAGGTGAATTACTGAGGTCAGTAACAGGGAGGGACTAGAATGACTAGGTATGGTTAAGGGACAACATTCTAAACTGTGAGGGGCTTAATGGGTAAGACTTGTGGAGGAACCTCAGAGGCTCAGCTGTTAGAAAAGATGTTGGGTACATGAAGCACAGGTGCTACAATGCAGTAATCCAGGTAGCAACAGTAATCTGTGGATCCGTGGCTGCTACAGTAATAACTATTACAAAGAAAAAGTTGAAGCAATGCAGCAAAGTCCATGAAACTATCACAACAAAGATACACTATAGCAGGGCAGTAAACAATCAGCCATGGCAAAGATACAATATAGCAAGGCAGTAAACAATCAGTGAAAGAAGGAATGCATTAAAACAGATTCAGCAGGGGTGGCTTGTGCTATTGGACTGCAGGACTGCAGCCCCCCCCCAGCTGTAAAACAAAAAGGAAAATAAAATAAAAACTAATAAAAAATGCAACTTGAGGAACAACATGCATGTGTAGCATTTGCTCTGCCAGGAAGGATGTCACAGGCTTTTGGATGGTATGGACTTGCTCTCATTTTACAGACTGGGTTATCTGTGTTATGTATGGGCTTTAAGGGAAATGTGTGTGTGTGTGTGTGTGTGTGTGTGTGTGTGTGTGTGTGTGTGTGTGTCTGCACGCGCACACGCAAGTAAAATGGAGAATACTACAGGCTTGAACCCTGTACCTTGGGCCCAGGTGGCAAGAGCCCGAATTCCCTATCCACCACTATTTGTAAAAAAATGCAGATTTTTGCCTCATATTTGTTCTGTTCTGTTTCTCATAATCTGTGGTTTCTGTATTTTTGTGTCTTTACAGTCAGTAGTGCAGTGGTAGCATTCTTGCCTGACAGCTACATGTTCTCTGGTTTGATTCTTGGCTGGGGTGCCTTCTGTGTGGAGTCTGCACATCCTCCCTGTGTTGGGTGCTCTGGTGTCCTCCCATCTTACAAAGATATGTGTCTGGAGTGTTTCTTTCTGCTGAAAATTGGCTTTTGTTCCAAGTCAAACTTTCCTGGTTAGCAAATATTAAATAAATTAAAAATGACAAGCATTTGAATTTCAGACTTTGTATTCTTCAGAAAGTATATGGTAACACAAAACATTTTATGCTAATGATTTTCTAAGTCTATAAGATGGATATTTGAAATTTGTCCCTATTTTTGAGACTGTATTCCCCCATTATTGACTTTGTCCAGGTTTTTTGTGCTAAGGTTGACAGCTATGGTAAGAACTGAATTCACTGACTATGTTTAGGGGCTATATTTCCCCCATTACTGGCTTTGTCCAGGTGTTTTTTGCTAAGAGGTTGAGAGCTATGGTGAGAACTGAATTCACTAAATGGTAGCCATTTAATTTTCAGTCTTCCTTTCTTTCACAAAACAACTGATTTGGCATAGTGGTATGTTGCTCTGAGTGTTTTGCACAGGGTCCTGGGTTCAAGACTTGACAGCGAAATGTATGGTGGTAACACAGCATTTTATTCTAGCAACTTTCTAACATTATACAAGCAAAGTTTAAAATGTGTTCCTGTTTTTTGCCCCCCCCCCCAATAAATTTTGGCTTTTTCCAGATTTCTTGTTCTGCAAAGTTCAGAGATACAGCTGAGCACTGAGTAGATTTTACAAGGAGCTGAGAGCTACAGGGGAGCAAGATTTTAGTGCTGCTTATGCTGACTCAGCTTGCATTGTTAATAGCACAACAGGTAGTACACTTGCATTTGATGCAGAAGGCTGTGGGTTCAACTCCCACAGTAGACAGATGCATTGTTGATACTGTACTGTGTTGCAAAGGGGTTGGATGCTGCAGTCCTATTTGGTGATGATACCTAGTAACTATGAACTTGTTGTCAGTTTGCCATCCATTCCCTATTGCAATAGTGCTATGTTATCATTTTTAGTGTAATATAGGCAATTTATTCCTCAAGGGCAACAGGCACTTTATTTGTAGATGAAACAATGAAATATAAAGTTGTTTGCTAGCAGCAACCTCTTCATTAGTTACAGATCTGTTTAATGTGGAATTATTTTGATGATTTTACTTCTTCAGAGATTGTGCATATTTACTGATACTAATGGACTGTAGAAGTTTGAGTAGATGTTTATGATGGAAATGTCAATTGAGCAGTTTTTTCATTATTGGTGCATGCATTTTGTTTCATTGTTTACTGGAGAAATGTTCAAAACAATAAATTTAAAACACCCTCTAAAGCTGTACTGTATTGTACAAGAAATATAATTTAGTACAATCAGGAAGGTGTATCAAAGAGCATGTGTATGTTTCGTGTGCAAGGGCCCTGTGATTTGAAAACAGCCCAACATTAATCTTTATCTGCCACTGGCAAAATGTATTTTCTTTTAATGTGGGTTTCAATGCTGTTTCAATGAATGTGTGTTTCAAAGGCAGAGAAGTTTTAATGCTAAGTCTGTTTTCATTGTGAAACTGCATTGCTTTGTTTAGCAGATATCTATTAGTGTTTGTGCTGTAAAATGCAAAATAAAACTTTCAAATGAAGTCCAAATCATCGCAGAAGTAAAGCAGTATGCACATCAGTGTTTATGGTAAATGGGGTGAAATAGCCAAGTAATGGTTCATTGGAATGGCTGCAGGAAGAGGCTCCATTTGACCATGATTTTGTGATGGGGGAAGGGCGGCAAACTCAAAGACAGCCCCAGCTGAACTATACTTCTCAACTGTCCAGAATTTTACAGAATGAATAGATTTTTGCTTCTTATTTTTGGTTTTTTCCTCATAAAATTTGTGGTTTTCTGGCAAATCATTTAGGAATTAAGTCACTAAATAATGACAGACACTGAGTTTCAGAATTCATAACCTTCAGAAAAATGCATGCTAAAGCAAGACCTGTTATTCTATCAACTGTCTCAGTTTATACGAGCAATTTTTAGTACTGTTTATATGTTCCCCCAGTATATTTGGCCTTGTCCAGATTCCCTGCATTAACAGGTTGAGAGGTACGTGCAAATAAATTCCTTGATAGAATTAGGCATATCCAAACCTCTCAACTGTCCCCGATTTTGGCTCAAAATGTTGCTCTTCTCCTAATAATCCCTCTGCAAAATGGCAATTTTGGAAGAAAACGTAGAGGGTTTACAATTAATAAATAACTGTAGTAATCACAGTTATAGATTACTGTTATTTCAGAAATGCATGTAGATTCTTTTATTTTCTCAGCTGCTCAAGTTATCAGTACCAATATTAAAAAAGTATCCCTTCTTTGACAGGTTCCCAGCTGTATTGTGTGGCTATTTTATATTTTTGCATCACATTTTTGGTCCATTTTTCATAAAATTGTGTGTTTTTGGCAAATTAGTGGCAAATCATTAAAGAATGAAGTTAGAAAATAATGACAGACATTTGAGTTTCAGATTTCATACCCTTCAGAAAATTCATACTAATGCAAGACCTACTATTCTATTGTCTTTCTAAGTTTATAAGAGCAATATTTAAAAGTTGTCCTTATTTTTGGGCCTTTGTCCCACTTCTGCGTATGGCTTTGTTCAGATTTCTTGCTCTGAGTTTGAGAGGTATGACAAATGTGTCAGGGCCATCACAGTCAGCCAGAGATATTTTAAATTGTGACATACTTGTTGCACCCCACTCCCCCAAGTAGAGACTCTGGATGTGTCCAAGCAAGGCAAGGAGCAGTTATGCGTGTAAATGTGCAGAGTATCCTCCATCCAAGGAAGACACAAGTACTACAGTGGCTTTTCATCTGTCCTTGATTTTGCAGAAGGTTCTGGTTTCTGTCATATTTTTATACTGTTGATTTATGCTTATTATTATTCAGAAAGTGCCTGTTGCTCTGTGTTCAAGTAGCAATGCTTTAATGGCCATCAGTTAAGCTTGTCTGAGATTGTAAGATGCAAGTAAGCATTAATAAGCATACTGTTAAAGAATTAACAAACATTGAAAGCCTTTCTGTTGTTGCCATGCAGAGAATACTTACATAACTAGATAATGGATATGCCTTGGGTATTGAAATTCATATGACAGTATTTGTAATAAAGGACAGGATTACATTACTTTAAGAAGCTCATTGCATTTGTTGGAGACTTGCAGTCATCTTTGCAGGCTTTACCTGAAAACTAAACAGAATGCCAATCTATCATGTGTGGTTCATAATCTGGGCAGTAATCCTTTAAGCAGTGTATTTGAGCTTGTTTCTTGTTTGCTTTTTATTTTTTACTTTGATCTTATTTTCCCCATGAAACAAGTAGATAGTTGTAAGGCAGCAGGTCATTTTTGGATAAGAAACATTTTACAAGTGGGGGTATCACATAGATTGCTACTTTCAGCATGTTACTTGGTACTTTAATAAAGCTGAATATAAATTATAATTAGAACTGCAATGCAAGAAGTGGTTTGAGTTGAGAGCTGCTTGTTTTTCTTCTACTTGATTTTGACTGGTATTCCAGTAATGTATTTAAAAAAGTAATTTATTTTTTCATGCCTCACAACCTTTTTGTTTCCATCTAGATATTAAGTAAGCTGTCATGCAGCCAATGCACTAAATTTTTTTTTCTTCTACACTTCATTTTGTCTTGTCAGAATGACAGTTTGGCACCCAGAGCAGCGTATTTAATTAAAGTTACAGTTTTTGTGGTTTTGAGCATAGCCCCTCCCTTTTCTGGTTGGCCACACCCCTTACCATTGACCCCACCCATTCAGCTGTCTCCTGCTGCCCTCCTTTGATTTGAAGTCACCAACCACCACTTAGATTCAGACAGCTTTTTTGGCACTTATAAGGTTCATACATATGAGAGGTTCAGACAGTGTCCACAGAATACAGTGTGCGAGTGAGTAACATAAATTTGGTATTGATAAACAGGAGTGGTTAAGATAGGGTTCTTGGTCCACAGCATGCCTATGAAAGTGTGATGCACAGATGTTCAGACAGTTCCACTGATGTAATGCTAATAAATAGGCGAGGTCCAGAGAAGGTTCCTGGTTCCTTATACATTGTGTGTGTGTGTGTGTGTGTGTTTGTGTGTGTGTGTGTGTGTGTGTGTGTGTGTGTCACACTGATAAATGCTGGATACATATGACATTCTCAGACAGGGTTTTTGGCATGCAGTGTAATGATGATACATAAGCTTTCAGTGACAATGGTACCTACACAGCAGCATTCGGCTTATATGGTAGTGTAGCTTTGTAGCCATATGTGCATGCAAGTGTAAATGATATGTTTAACGGATCGTGGAAAGATGCAGATACCTATGTGAATCACAGATATACAAAGACTGCATAAAGTGAGTGTAAATAAAACATTAGATAACACGAAGAGGCACAAAGATGATACTGGCCAGGAATCATATGGCAAATAGTAACAGGTAGGAAATCTTACATAGAGACAAGAACATTCAAAGGCTACCTCTTCTAAATCTGTGCCACATACCATGACAGACATACTTAGCATAGGAAGCTCATCTTGATATATACAGGCAGCAAAATGACGATATACATACTATCCTCTGGAATGCTCTATTACACTTCACTGCAAGGAGCAAAAAGACTTGCCTTGATATCGGTGCCCATTATTTTGAACTAATAATTTAATACTTTAAAGGTGATGGGAGTCCAGCCAGCGAGGTCAGGATCTAGTCGCCAGATGTCAACTTTCTTTAATTGAAGCAGTATATACTTTCCCTTCCTCAGAAGCATCTCTGCAATGGAAGACTGACTGTACATGGTAAAAAGGTTAGTATTAATGTCATGATAGCACTATAAATTATTCCTGCTAGCACTATTGGGCTATATCTAATGCAACACAAAGCAAAGCAGCTTGTAATATGGCAGGACTGTATACCTTTGGGAATCAGTCAAAAGAATTACTGTCCCATTCACTGGGGTAAGTGCCAATTGATGGAGCTTGCCTGTAATGTCAGATGTCTCCTATTTTAGGACCACAAAGTGATGCTGTAAAGTAACAACCACAATGTAAAAACTGACTGCAGGCATTCAGATCCTTTTCCAGACACCTGCTAAGATCAAAGCCACATGGTGCTATATGTCATGGCATGGCTGTGCATGCTAGACAGTGCCTAAGATGAGTTTCCTTTACTGGCTGAATCTTAAGACAGATGAACTGTTTTATCTCACCATTTCCTGTTGGACTATATACCTGTTAGCAGTCTGTCTATGACTGAGCATGCACTCAAGTGTTTCCAAAGACTGCATATCAGTAATGAAACCTGTCGGCTTACATTATCTATGTCACCATCATTACATGCATATTAATTCCCCTCACCTCACAATACCTCATGTTTCCTTCCCTTCAATATTGTCTCATGTACTGTCATTTCATACCCCTCCCAACCCTTCAACTCATACTTTTTCACAAAATGTCAAGACCGTATGACACTGGTGCACTTTTCCACATGCACCAGTTCTTCCCTCCCCTCACCTATATTGGACTGTTCAGTCAACAATCTAAAACCATCTGGGTTGTTAGTAACAGTGGAACATCCCATTGTGTAAAACGGGTCTATATTATAACCACAAAACCTCACATATGCGAATACGGAAACATCGGCACATATTGAGCGAACCGCAAAAACAGCGAACGTCCTGAACAGTGAAATTCAAAATGTCGAATCAGCATAGTTGGCCAGTCTCACTGCCCGCTACGTACTACCTACCCAAACAAAATAAATCATCCATATACATACTCTTAAAACCCTACTTCTAACCCTAAACTAAAGCTTACATATATTACTATGTATGCACTTACCTTAACCCACACCCTAACCCTAAGGTCCAAAACTATTGCGCAACTACGTTAAGGAGCTATACCCAAACAAAATAAATAACCCACATACATACACTTAACAAAACCCTACTTCTAACCCTAAACTAAAGCTTACATATATTACTATGTATGCACTTACCTTAACCCGCACCCTAACCCTAAGGTCTGTAACTATTGCATACTTAATTTAAGGAGCTATACCGGAGAAGGGCCAACTATGACGATTCGACATTTCAAATTTCACGCTTCAGGATGTTTGGTGTTTTCACGGTTTGCTCAATATGTGTCGACATTTCCGTATTTGCGCAACGGTGGTTTCGCAGTTGTAATAGGTAACCATGTAAAACATCTAATCAACAGCATATTGGTGTACTACAAACTGACTCCCTTTATCAAGGTACTATGCTGCATGCCTGATGTCTATGTCCATATTTTTAGCAAGCAAATATTTGGCACCCATAGCTGTGCCTTTTTTGCTTTTTTTCTTTTTCTTTTTAGGAATTTGCTATTTTAAGTGATTTTAGTAGTAAATATCACTTTAACAGAATACTTCAGTATTATTGCTAATCCGGAACCTTTTTTTTAGAAAGCACAAGACTTGAAAAGGAAGTACCAGCTTGCATATTCTCACTCATTGTGGGGTTTTGCATTCAGATGATGTTTCATTTTTATCAATTTTCCAAAAAAGTAGTTAAAAAAAGTAAATACTATATGAAATGAAAACATCAATGGCACTTAACAAAAACAACAAAGCAGAGCAGTAGAACAACAAAAGTTAAGTACAAAGTGACAAAGTGACTGCAGTTTCATTTATACGGACCTTTAAGACTTCAGAAAAGGAAAGTGATCACATTTCATTTTTTTCAACAAAAGCATTAATTTAATAGCTTTACTACACATTGATAAAGGAATAGGCACAGTTAATACGAGAAACCGGAAGAAAGGAAAAATTATGTTCAAAACATCTCAGTGATTCAGAAAGAACTCCAGCGCTGGCAATAAACTCTATAGTAAAAGGTAAAATAAAATGACAATACCCAGTGGACCAAACAAAGGCAAAGGCACGTACAAAACTTTTATTTCCACTCTCTAGCGCTTCGGTGCAACCACCTTCCAAGAGTAACAAACAACATTTAACACTCTTCATACATTTATATAAAAATAACTTCTTCAATTAACTTTCAATTAAGAATCAATTACACCAATTAAAACATTTTTTTTTCTTTACCATATTAAAGCAAACATTTCCAATTTAAATCATTATTAAGGCCATTTGGCACAAATGTTTTATACTTCAAAATATAAATACTTTCCTTATAACAGTTTATGCTTTAATATGTTTTCATCTTCATAAAACCACTTAACAGTTTCTAAAATTGTTCCTTTCAACTTTGTTGCATCACTTCCATGGAATATTTTAAAATGTGCAGCTATTATTTTATCTTCTTTTTTATTCTTTTTTATTCTTGACATCTCTAACATGTTCTGTGAATCTGATACGATTAGTAAAAGGTGTCTGTTTACAAAGTGTGGCAACTTGAGATTTGCAGACATGGTTGCTACAATGAGAAAAGACCTTACTGGCTAGTTTGCATGTTTTAAATGACCCTTAAACACTGCTACTGGAAATCAGAACTCTTTTGCAGTAGTTAACACTAGTGGTTGGGAAATGCACCCAGTTTCACTCTCCCCACATATACACACATTCAAGCACATAAACCCACCTACCAGCTTACCTCTTACTGAACACTATCCTGCCATTGCATCTTACAGATATTCATTCCCTCATAGGTTTCAGACTGTTGAAATCATTGAATAATGCCAGTGTCTCATGCTACTTATTATGTAAAATAACTCTGGCTATGCTAACTAATTATTTAGCATTGGGGGGGGGGGGTCATGCAATTGCCTTCTGTATCAAGGGCTTAGGGTTTGAAACCTTTTCCTCTTGTATTTTACATTTAAACACTTGGCTACTATTTTCAAGTATCTCTGGTGCCTGTTGTGGTGCAGAGAACTAAACCCCTCTGTAGGAGGTGAGGGGGTAACAAGGTTTGAATTATTTTAGTGCCTTTAGAGCACGTTAGACAGAGTATTTCTGGTGGCGACTCTACTTCCCCCAAGCCATGCCATCTTTCTTCTTTTTTGTTCTAGGTGCCTTTAATGTACAATATGCAGATTATTGCTGGTGTGTAGGGTTCTCCTTCTCCTCAGAACTGCAGGATTTGCTTATTGGTCTAGGGTAGTATAGAGGTGTGACAACAGCCCTACACACACACACACACACACAATCACACTTGTACACCATCTCACAAATTCATACACACACACACACACACACACACACACACTCTGCCTATCCTCTAACTATCCCCCCTATTGTGACCACCCACGCAGGCATGCACACACACACCAAGTTAGCTCCACCACAATGGGTCTACACAAATGTTTGGACATGTTACTTTATAGAGCACAGCAATTCTCTTAAGTGCTGCAGGCATTTCTGGAGAAGAGCAAATGGCCAATTAGTAAATGCCTGTTTAGCACTTAGCACAGCTGCAGTGACAGCCCTTCATGATGCTGCCCACCTTGATGCTCAAGAGTCGGGGTAAGACTCTCTCCGAATCACAAGAGATCAGTGCAAGGTGCACAGACTGTGTGCTGAGATCTACTGGATTTATTTGGGAGCATATACTTAAGGAAGGCCTGTAGTTTACAGGTATTTTATATATAAGCTTATCGTGAGAGCCATAAGTAGGGTTTATGTTTAATCCTTGAGTGCCAGAGAACTTGTTGATGTTTAATACTACCTAGCACTATCATTTAGTTTCTATTGTATTTACTAAGGAGCTGCCAGAGAAGTAAGGATGTTATATGATGATGAGATCAACATCAATTCATTTTAAAGCAGTAAATATGTTTTCTCTTCTGCCATGTACATGAACAGCCACAGATATATGCACACACAGTGCATGCATACTCGCAGATATACACATCATGCATGCACATGCTTCAATACACACGTCACATACATGTATGCATCTGAATGCGCATCAGTAAATGTATATCACACATGCATGCTCAGCTACAAATACACACATCATGCATGCAAGCAACACACACCCCCCATCCATTTTTCCTAATAGGATGCAACATATTTTCATGCATCAGTCTTTTCTTTATGAAAGCATTTCTACTTTCTTTTAGCAATAAACTTAATGAAGTATTTCAAAATGATCAGGGTACAATAGATATTATTTACCTTAACTGACTGTATTACTATGAGGTAGCTTTAAGGGTCAGCAGTAAGAGATACTATCTGCGGCATGCTTCACAGAACTAGCACAGTGCTAAATGCATATGCAGCAGTGAAAGTATTTGTTTTTCGCTGCATTATTTTTCAGGCACCCAGATTTTTACTAATAAATAACATTTATTTATATTAATTAGAGTGACACTAAATAATCAGAAACTTTTGTAGAAAGTAAGCATGCTAACAAACTGTTTAATCATAATAGCTCCACAACAATAATTGAGAGATTCATTCTTGGTTAAAGTGGTGATGACTTTTAAATAATTTATTTTCAACATGGACAACGTGTCATCATATAAAAAACAGTAAAAGGAGATATGCTCCTTAGACAGTGCAGCAACTGGCAAAATCTAAAATGCAGTTTGCTGCAAAATAAGTAATTGAGTTGTTAGATTAAGAGAATTTCTGCCATCTGAAAAGTGTTAACAGAGAACAAAGATGAGCCAAAGAGTGCCTGAAATCAATGTCACTGTTACCGTGGTGACAGGTTTGAGGTGAACAAAGCTAGAAACACCTTCAGCAAACTAAATCACGAAACATCAAGGTGGACAACATGAACTAGTCTGTGGCATTAAAATACATTATGAATAGAGGAATTAGAACATAGTGCCATCTGATTATTTTTAATGTACACTGATTACCTTGTTGATTTCTCTGAGTCACTTCTCAATTTATCTATATACTGCCCAGCTTTCAGCTTGTGTCCTAGGGACAGACTGACCTGAAAAGGATCTAGAAGGATCAGTATAATTATAAATAGACAGAAGACAACCATGTTCTTCTTGTTTCTGGAAAAAATAAAGCTACAATCAATTTGCAGAACAGCTTGAAAACTGCAGTCATTTGAAGATCTCCTCTTTATTTCAAATACTAATTTGCTCTTTAACGTGCTTAGATTCACAATTTCTGAATATGTGTAGCATTCTTTTTACTTTAGTTTCTCATGAATAACAATAGGATTCCACTCACTTCCCAGTATGTCTGCTTTTTTACATGATTTTCTATTTCTTTCATAATGTTACCACATGCATCACTTGAAGCAAGATATATTTTTCACTGCATATTGTTCAACTATGATTTTAATGAGCTTAGGATGACTGCGATGGAGTGGACTCCCTGTGATATCGCTGTTTGTATTTATTTTCATTGTGTGAAAAGAGAAAGCAGGTTCTAGAAGTCTTGGAAGCAGGATAATTATTTAACCACGGTATATCTTTAATTGGTTTCTGATTTGCCATACATTATTTATTTATTTTTTCCTCAGAACACAATGCATGTTTCTGTTTCCTTCTCTTGGGGAGTACTGCTCTTGGAAATCAATACAGCAAGCTTCCAAATGCTTGGGTGCCAATATGATCAAGGCAAAGGACGTTTTTCAAAATCACCATATGTGCTATAGGTTATGTAATAACGGCATCAACATCTACGTTCAGCAACAGGACATTTCTTTATCAATCATATGCAACATAAGTCATTCTTAATTTAAAACCATAGTATACAACATCCACTGTTGCTGCATTTTCACATACAAAAATAAATATCAAAATGTCTGTCCACATGTCTTCAAAAAAGTATCTTGTACTTAATAGATTAACTTAAAAAAACTACCATTCATCTTTTTTTCACATATCACTTTAAAATCTCAAAACTGTCTCATATATTGTTTTGTGTTTATAAACATGCATATAAATGTGTGTATGCGTGTGTGTGTGTGTGTGTGTGTGTGTGTGCGTGTTTATAAGTGTCATGTGATATATTGCTGCATGCATTTCTTCATGTGCTGAAATTATGTTTTTTCATCTGTGATACAATTGTTCCAGTTGTGCAATGGTAGAAGTTTATTAAATTGGCCATAACATAATTCTGGGGCTTTCCCCTTTATTTAACTGTCTGAACCTGGACTTAGTATGTTTAGTTTCTGGGGGTATGGGGTGGAACCCCGTATGTAAAAGTTGTTTTTTTGTTTTGCTTTTGGTAATCGCAAATGTAACCTATTAGTTTACATTTGTGATTACTTTTTTTGATAATTTTAGTAGCAATAAATGGCTATCATCGATGAGTATGTTTTGTGTTTTGTTCAACTTCAACAAAGATTATTCATTATAAACTCACACACACACACACACACACACACACACACACACACACAGAGAGAGAGAAAGAGAGACACAGATAGATATATGGAAAGACAGAGAGAGTTTATAACATATAAATATAAATACACATATACATACATACATACATACACACGCAAAACTGTGTATATGTATGGTACATGAACATATTTCTGAACAGATGTGTGTGTTACATGTGTAACTGTGTTCCAACAGTACAGGGACAAAGTCTAGATGACAATGCAGTACTTTTATTATGGTTATTTCTTGCATGAAAAAACTGTTTGTGGCACAGTTCTGTAATGGAGGTCAAGTTTCCAATAAACTACGAGAAGCATTAGCATCACTGTTGTAAAGTGAACATTTTGTAATATGGTCAGGAAAAGGGCTAGGGATACTAATAAAGAAATAAATGTTTTTAGGTTTATCCTATGCTGTGAGGATGAGATGATGATGAATAGTGTGGGTCAACAGGGATCATGTCACCATGTGGATTGTCATTGATAGTCATAGCCGGCCTTACTGTTTGGCACACTAGGTACAAGCTAGCAAGGGTCACTTTACTTATGTTTTATTTAATTTTAAATAATTTGAAGTAATAAATAAAGCTGAAGCATTTCTGATCATAAAATAAGTAAGAAAATGGCCTGCATTGTCCTCCTCCATAGAAGACCCAACCGTGACAACCTATGCAGGAGGCCCTGTTCACCTGACCTGACCACAGAGCTTTAGGGCCTTTTGCTCTGTCCCACCCATGATCTAGCCAACAAATCTGATTCATTGTCTGGAGTGTGGGTGGAACAGCAAGGAACAGAAAGATAACCCACAAAGTGTAAATGTGAAGGTAGATGTTGTGGCTGTGATTAAAATACAGAGCGTTCAGAGGATTAAGTATTTCTTTAATACTGGCAGGCAACCAGATATTAAGGTCAGTGAATAACACTCTACAGGACTAATTTATTTATTTTATTTATTTATTTATTTGCAGTGATAATAGTGCTTGCTTTGTTGTAGCTGGTTGCCTGGCAACTGTGTGGATGAAACAGATGAAGTATGTTACTGTGGTAACTCTTTTTTATTTATATTTTATTATATCAGGAGTATTAGATGTACACAGTTAACAACAAAGTGATAATTGTTGTGTACATTCAGGGGTTGTCTATGGATGAAATAACTGACTGCTGCTGTTTGTTCCTCCTCCTGGCTCTGCATGGTATTGTGATTTGTGTGGTGCTAGTTAGAACACTTGACTGTCACTAGTATTAGTGTGAAACTAAGCTGAAATATATTATTACAACTATTATTACTAATATTATTATTTTATCACAATTAGCCTTCTGGGTTATGCACATTCAGAAAAGGGGCTATAATGACTAGGTTCAGTTGGGCTGTCTTTGGATCATTTTGTCTCTTGCACAAATTAAACAACTTGGCTTTGCAGTGTAACTGTGCAGTTGTGAGAGGTTGGCCACTGTGTGTTAGTGTGGAAAAAACTTAACAGACATTACTGATGTCATTACATTATTATTTTGTACCATATTCAGAGATCATAGATGTACATAGCCAATATGGCATGTATATGGATGGCAATGACTGAACCTGTTATCACAATCAAGTTAGTCCATCGTTAATTTGGATTTCTAGGACTGTTGTTCTTGTAAAACAAGTTGGAATATTTTACTGTGGCCATTGTTTTTAAAATCATAGTCAAATATCTGAAGTGTGCACAAACAAAGTTACTTTAATTGCTGGGTAACAGTGACAATATTTTGATATAAATGGCTTAGCCCTAATTCTCTTTGATTCCTGTTTTATAGTCATTCAAAGTTGTAAGCAAGGATGTGATGAAGGGGACACTTGCCCCATGTGCAAAGTTTTAGGGGACACTTTCAGCACTATAAAAAGATCCCAACTGATGTCTGCAAGCAGTGTATAAAATCATTTAAACAGCTGCACTTGTAATATGGCTGCTTAAAAGAGTCAGTGCTTGCAAGGACTGATTAACACCTCCTGTGCAGTGTCAGTTGTGATCCCTTACAGCATATATCTAGAGTGTTTGGTTTGCTCTAAGGGTATGTGATCAGCAGTTTGATGATTTCTCAATGACTTTCAAGTCAATGGCAAATCAACAACATTAGCACAGTATCAATCATGCCCTTGTCCACCTGTGTGTGTGTGTGTGTGTGTGTGTGTGTGTGTGTGTGTGTGTGTGTGTGTGTGTGTGTGTGTGTGTGTGTGTGTGGTTGTGTGCATGTGTTTGTTTGTATAGGAGTGTGTGAAACAGAGTTGTGTGTGTGTGTGTGTGTGTGTGTGTGTGTGTGTGTGTGTGTGTGTGTGTGTGTGTGTGTGTGTGTGTGGTTGTGTGCATGTGTTTGTTTGTATAGGAGTGTGTGAAACAGAGTGAGAGACAGACATAGCAAAGAACCTTTATGTAGATCTGTAATAGCTGCTTGTCTAGTAAAGAGCTGAAGACTTTTTTTATTCCCAAATCTGAAAGGCATATTTTCATTTAGTTGATAGGAGGTATGAGATAAAGGCTTTCCTGGATCAGCATTATGCAATTTATTGCATTTGATAAAATCCAGTACAAAACAATCATTGATACAGCTTATGCTTATATACATGCATATAGTTTGGGGGGTTTAACACTGCATTTATGAATAACAAGTTGATCGTGATTCTATTCACTTTCCATCACAGTAAGACACCATCATAAGTTGATATATTTGGTATTCTGGGCAGGACATATATATATATATATATATATATATATATATATATACACAAAAGAAAATCACTGCAACAGCAATGATTCAAGAAGAATTGTTGTCTAAAAGTGCTTAGTTCTCTGGTGAGTTCTTGGCTGTGGCTCCTTATGTGTGGAATCTATATGTTCTTCCTGAGTCTGTGTAGGTTTTATCTAGTTGCTGTGGCTTTCTCCAGCACCCTGAAGCTATGTAACAGGAGAATAATCCATCCAGTTTGAATGCAGGTAAACATGCAGTTTGAGACGTGCATATGTATGTATGTACCTAAAAACTACGAAAACAAAGACTATATAAAAATTCAAATTCAGTTGCACGGTGTAAAAAATATCACTTTTTTATCTGTGGACACACAATATTGGGGGATACATAACTCTTTTGGGTAGTAGTATGAACAAAAAAGTTAAGAATTAATTACATTTCAAAACCAAAAAGCACAAAGCGCATCACAAAACTTCTGGATTTTCAAAGTTTCTGGGACCTTGGTGGACCCACACTGTATTAGATTGTTTTTAACATGCTTAGGAGTAGGACTCCATCCTTAAATCCTGCTTTGGACCACACATAATCAAACTGGTCCTGCTCAGAGTTGTGCACAGAAAGTCTACATAGGTTGTATGGGAGCTGGGAAGAGAGGGGTTATTCCTTTGGCAATCTTCTCAATTGAACCTCAGAGGTTTGCACAAAAGTCATTACAGCTCGCCTTGATGTAGCATATACTCTAGGAGCAATGCTGAAATACATTACGGAAATCATTACTTTTTTCACCTTATTCACTTTACTTCACTTTAGCTACAGTCAAACAACAGTTGTATAAACAGCTGGTTATCTTTTACAGATATGGATAAGAAGGTATAGTGTGTATACACATGTGATAGTAAAAAGATCAAATACATTACTGTGGCTGTTCTTTCACTTTTGTCCCAGTCTAGCATCAGAGGGATACACAGGAGGTTGCCATCTTTTAGGGGGTGGGGTTGGGAGGTGTGATGAATATATGTATGACAGTAATAACTTGAAATATATGACTATATTGTTTTGTTCTTTCAATTTCAACACCAGAGGGGTACATGGGATATGAGTCTTTTTTCGGTGGGGGTAGGGAAGCAGACACGTTTCTAAGATATGATTTATGTATACTCTCAAGCATTTTTCTTTTCAATTTATTGGGAACTACTATTTCTTCAACCTTGTGCATTAAGCATTGTTCATAATGTCTTATTTCTTCCATGAAAGAAAAAGACCTGAATGCATTTTCTTAGTCATTATTACTGCATCAAAAGGCTGGTAAAAGCATTGAAAACACATCAGACCAGATAGAACCTCATTGACTCTGGAGACTTAGAAGACCCTGTACATCAAGCTTAATTCAATTATTGATCTGCAGTCATACCATTTAGTGTGTGCTGATATAATGGATGAAAAATCATCAAACTGTTGGGAAAAAAGCTCTAAAATTCATCTGAAAGCATTTACAACATATGGCTTCTTGGGGGTGGGAGGACTGGCCCTTAGTCTTTCCACTTATTTCAATTATAGGTTCATAGGTTCATAGGTTGGTACTAGGCTATCAGCCCTAGGGCCTATACAAGCCTAGCCATAACAATTCCCTGACTATTTCTTCCCACATTATTTACTCTCCTGGACCCCTGTCTAGCAGGGCGACTGACGTGATCCCTGGGGTGAATTTCCTTTCTCCCATCCAATCGTCAAGGTTCCTCTTGAAGAGGTCCAAAGAGGCACTGCTTGACATGTATGGGCAATCTATTCCAGAGTCTGGGGAGTCTCTGGGTCAGGAACCTATCCCTCCAGCATGTTTTGTTTATTGTGATGACAAAGTTTAGATCCCTGGAGCGTGTAGCTCTGAGGGATTGGGATTTCTTTAAGTGTAGCATGTCCAACAGCTCTGGGTTTGACATGGCCTTGTATGTTAAGCAGAGATCGCCTCTGAGTAGACGATATGTGACAGAGTATAGCTGGAGTTTTTTAAGGCGGTCAGCGTAGGGCATCTGCTTTAGGCCTGTGATTCTTTTAGTGAGGTATTTCTGAGGCCTTTCCAGTTGTTGCAGATGTCTTGAGAGGTACATACCAAATGGGGCGTTGTATTCTATAATGGGTCTAATGAGGGATGAGTACAGTGGGACAATGACCTCCTTTTTTCTGGATGAAAAGCCCTTCATGATGAGGTGTGTCACATAGAAGGATTTCCTGACTGTTGTGGCTATGTGGTTATTGAAGGTGAGACCACTGTCCACCTGTGTTCCTAAGTCTCTTATCACACTTTCTGTGTTTAGTGTACTGCCACCTATATGGTAATTCATGGATACATGTTTTTTCCCAAAGGGGATAACAATACATTTCTTGGCATTGAGCTTGAGTCCATGGCTCTGGCACCAAGCATCTGTTTCTGTAAGGCCCTTTTGTAGAGTATCCACATCATTTGGGGATTCAATAATGGCTCCCAGTTTGCAATCATCTGCAAACTTTGTTAGCCAGAGTCCCTTAGTGTTGACCTGTACTTCAGAGAAGTAGATGCCAAACAAGAGCGGCCCCAGGACTGAACCCTGAGGTACTCCACTTGTCACTTGTCTGGAGCTGGATTTGGAGTCGGCTACTTTTACAGTGTGGGTTCTATCAGTAAGCCATTTAGCAACCCATTGGGTGACATAGGGATTAATGCCCAACTTAGTAAGTTTATCTATGATTCCAGAGTGGGGGATGGTGCCAAAGGCCTTGGCAAGGTCTAGATAGGCTGTGTGGACCACCTTACCCTTGTCCATGGCTCTGGAGACTGATTCAAAGAAGTCAATCAGGTTCAGGAGACAAGATAGGCCCATCACACACCCAAACTGGGTGGGGTCCAGTGTTTGAAGGCTGCCAATGTCTTTGTTTATAAGTTCCATGATAATACACTCCATGGCCTTGCAGATAAGGCTTGTCAGACTGATGGGACGGTAGTTTCCAGGATCAAAGGTGGATCCCCCCTTGTGGATTGGGATAACTGTAGCTCTGCACCACTCAGTGGGCACGAAATCTGAGGTGAGGCTATGATTAAACATGACACTTAGGTGAGGTGCCAGTTCATATTGTAGTTCATGTAGTACACAGCCCGGGACGTCATTTGGTCCCATGGATGCTGTATTCTTGGCTTTAGAGAGTGCGTTTTGTACCTGTGTGGCCGTTATTACTGGAATTTGGCAATCTTCCGGTATTGAGATGGGCCATTTAGGGGGTGAGAGGGGGGTGAAATTGGCACTGAATCGATCTGCCAGGATATTGGCAATATCCTTTGGATCAGTATATTTAATGCCATTCTGTTTTAGCTCAGAGCAGATCTGAGCATTACCATTTAGATTCTTGACATAGTTATAGAATGCTTTGTGGTTGTCTTTGGAATCTTTGGCAATTTTATTTTCGTAACTAGCTTTGGAGGATTTTATGAGGCATCTCAGTTTCTTACTGAGGCTAGTAAGGGAGTTTTTTGCATCCTGGGATTTTGCTCTTTTCTGCAAAAGTTTCTTCCTTTTGTTGTAAAGTTTGTTTATGGCAGGGGACCACCAGATTGGCTTCCTTTTTGGATGAGAGTATTTTGGTTCTATTTGGGATGGCACGATTCATGCATGAGTGGATGTGCTCGTACAGTGCCTTAGTGTAGGATTCAGCAGTTGAACTTTCAGTTCCCGTCTGCATGGGTGTTATGAAGTTTGTCACTTCTGACTTGAGTAGCATGAAGTTGGCTTTGGAGAAGATTTTTATGGTGGTTTCTTTACTGGGGGGTGGGGGTGGGATGTGGATGTTAAGGGTGATTAGCTTATGGTCAGACCTGACTAACGAGGGGGTGACCATAGGTATGGAGCATTGATTTCCCATGTTGGTAATGACCAGGTCTAGGATATTGGAGCCCCTGGTGGGCCTATGGATTAGTTGATCCAGGGCATTGGAATTTATGAATTCCAAGAACCGTTGCGCAAAGGTGTTGGGACATGAGTAGTTTTCCCAGTTAATGGCAGGGTAGTTAAAATCACCCAGTATTAGGGTGTTTGGTTCTATCTTAATATTTTCCAGTATGTTTAGAAAGGTGTAGTGAGAATCTTGGGGTATGGTGGGGGATCTGTAGCAAGCTACAATTTGGATTTCAGTCTTGCCTAGTGTTAGTTGCACTTGGAGAATTTCAGACACATTGTGTTGGCCAACTAGCCTGGTGGTGTAAATATCCTTGGTGAATATTGACACTCCTCCACCTTTAGTGTTTCGGTCCTGGTTTGGTGGCCGAAAAGTGTGGTAAGAGTTGTAGCCTGGTATTGCAGGGGTGCTCTCTGGAGCCTTGAACCAGGTCTCAGTTACTGCACAGATATCGATGTTCTCCATTTTTAGGAGTGCCTATTTCATCCATAGTTATTTCACTGCAGTCTTGTCCAGTTAATGTCTATTGAAAGGGTTCCTATTAGAACCTCAAATGCTTGAAATGTCGAATGTCATATGGTCGACACCATATGATCAACATTTCAAGTGTTTGAAGATTAAGTATAACGGTGCCATTCAATGCAGAATGGGATAATTTCCCTTTTCTGCACCGAAGTGTGATCTCTGAGTTGGTATATTTAAGTAGGGGGTGTGTGGGGGGGTGCAGCCCCCACCTGGGGGATGCAGGGGGACTTGACCGTCTGCCTGCACCGTTAAGGTAAGTTTTTTTTTATTATGTATTCAAACTTTCGAAATTCGATCATATGTTGTTGAACATATGGGATTCAAAATTTCGAAAGTTCGATTATATAATATAGACCCTATTGAAAGGGTGGCTGGAAATGCTGAAGAGTGAGACAAAGTTAGAAATACAATCAGAATGGTATGGTGAGGCCATTATGCGGAGGACCACTGGGAGGCTCTGAGCTTGCGGGGGTGACACCAGAAATCCCTCTGCTTAGAGCTCCAGCTTCCATAAGGTTGGGTTTGCTTCAAGTAACACAGTGATATGACACAAGGGCAGATATCTGGGAAACACAAATATTACAGTAGAGTTGCAAGAACAAACAAGAGAGAGAGATGTGAAACTACAAAATCAACAAAATGAGAAAAAGAATAGCTACATGCATAAGCAGGAGTTGGAAATCTAGCAAAAAATGGTTAACTGTCTGGATAAACTGAATGATATAATGCATCAATACCAGTAATCAGAATGCATCATCTTATAGGCTGGTGCATCTCTAGCGAAGGTGAGACTGGAAAAATGCATTTTTCATTTGTAAGTAAGATAACAGGAATTGCCAGTTAAGTTTATCAAAAAGGAAGCTCACAAATACTGTGGATCTGTCAAAATTTCTGAAACTTTTCAAGAATTCACTTAACTTTCTTCTATCCAGTCTAGGCAAAAATAATTATTTCCACTCATTCAGCCACCCTAGGGCTCCATCTTTAACTGCTTTCTTAGCTTTATTTTAATGCTGCTTACAGATTTTCCTGTACTATCACATACCATTACCTACTCATCTTCTCAGTACTGTGTATGCATGTGTGTATATGTGTCTGTATACTTTCCCTTACCTACCTTGACAAGTCAATTCACCTCATATTCATCCATATGTCTACTCCTTTCACCTCATATTCATCCATATGTCTACTTCTATGCAAATCACCATTTCCCCCATACCTTATTAGCCTTCTTTAAACAAATCACAGATCTAAACGGCAGTCTCTAGCCTGTTCATTCATCAACCAAACACAGGAGTGCTATAACTGGAACTTCAAAGAATGATGACAGGGACCCACTGAGGCTTCTTTTGCTTTATTCCCAGGCTCATGAAAGAGCATCTTAATGTAATATACCAACTCTGCACTGCATGTGGGGAGGGAGTCCTTTTTATCTCTCTGGAGGACAAGCCATCAGGAATTCACAGTGCTTCTTCGTTTCTCATGATTTTGAACATGAACAGACTTTGGCACACAGAATTTCATTTATAAATACAGGGTTCCTAGAAAGAATGATCGTAATATCAGAACCACAATAGCAGTGACAGTTACATTTACATTGTTGAAGAATAAGCAGATGAAATAGTGTCAGATTTATGCCTTGGCACAGGGATGTTTGCCCCCCTCTGTTTTTGCTAACTCATACAACCTGGCACCAGAAAAAAAAGCTTTTTGACTGTACTTTTGAAAATGTACCACTAAAGAGATACACAGTTGAAAGCATTCCTTGTTTGGCAGTACATTTCCTATTTCCCCACATAGAACATTGTTTTATTTATTTCACATTCAGTAACATAACTTATAAATGGAGATGCAATTGGAGGTGTCAGTCAGGTGGCCTGATCTTGAGATACTGAATGGCCCCTTTAACTACATCTCCCATCGTGACTGAAAGGCAGTTAATCAGGAGACAAACAGTCCAACCATATTTGAGGCCTGTAGAAAATCAAAAAAGAAAAAAAAATAATCTGAAGGGATTCTTTTGTACTGAAGTACATAATGCAGCCTTGGCTTCTTCCAAGCTGATCTACACATTGATGCTGGTCAGATTGAACAGTTTCAGCTGTTGTGTGCGTTAGGTAATTTTTTTTTTCAGTTCTAGTTAAAAGGTTTCAAACAGACTTTGCAGCAGCACTGTTCTTTCCACTGAAATGTTGCATAAACTTAAGTCACTGCTGGGACTCAGAGTTGCAAATTTTTTTTTGTTTTGTTTTCTAGGGTAGATCACTCATCTCCATGGACCTTTTTCAGAATCTACCCAGGAGCAGTGTCTGGTTAAGTGACTTGCTCAGAGTCACACAGTTCAGCAATGGGAATCAAACCTTGTACCCCTAGACCACAGGAAACAACTTAACAGCTTCTTAATCCTCTTAAGCTAACTGCTAGACTGAGAGTATAATGCAACTGGAACTTAAACTTTGGCTTAGAAAAAGTTTTAAACTAAAATAATTTCTTCTCTAGGTGGAAAATATACTGCTGAATGCAGTACGCTTTCAACAGTGTACTGTCTTTGGCGGTACATTTTCCACTTTCAATCCAAATTGTTCATCACTTACTTGGAAGGTTTTGTTTCTATAAAACATCCATAAATAAGATTTGCAGTCTTTCCGGCACATTATCTGCCATGATCCCATTGTATCGCATAGGGAAGTTATTGGGTTCTTTTTTTGGGTAGCAATCAGAATAAATCTGCAAACCTATGCTGCTTCCTGTAGGCTGTTGAAGATTTTTTTTATATAAATAAGGGATGAGGTCTGTATCTTGATATGTAAAGGTGGTGACAATCTATTAAAAAGGAATACATTATTTGGCTATTTAAGGAATAGCCCTGTTTCATACACATGTAGGGGGGACAAAACCATGATGCAGTGGTAGCCAGTGTCATGGCACAGAATGATAAACTCCAAGTTCAGCACAGGCAGCCTAGGTTTATTTAGTAGCTTGGGCATCTGAGGCACTGGCAGGGAGGGACTTGGGCATCTGAGGTATTGGCAGGGAGGGACTTGGGCATCTGAGGGATTGGCAGGGAGGGATGGATGGCCATGACAAGCTCAGGGGGAAGCTGTTCATTTATAAATTCCCAGTAGGGAGGTGTTGTCCATAGAAGGGAGTAGCCCTTGGATGTAACAAGAATGTGGGGGAGGGATGGAATAAAGGTAGGTCATTACAACCCCACAAAGTAGCAAGTATGACATGTGATCCTGGGATGCCCCAATGATCCTCTTCGGCCCCAACTCTCATGAAGCAAGTTCAGGGGAGATTAAGAGGGGAAGGTAGACCTAACATAGGATGTGGGCACTGGGACAAGTCGATGGGTGACTGCATGGGACTGGGGAGAATGATGCTGTGGTTAATGTATACTGGTTATAAGGCTTGCTTATACACTTCATGATGCAAGGTACAGGTATCATGATGTTACTGATTTTTAAACAATGATTTGTGAAATAAAAAAAATAGTAGTGGATGTACATGGGGTGTTATACTGGAACAAATGGCTATATTGGTGTAAGCTGTAAAATAATATGTGTAGTGTTTACTCCCCCCCCCCCCCCACCTCCGACACGTACTACACTGAAAGAATTTAGAGGGATAATGAGTGAAATTATTGCTTTGCTACAAAGCATACCATTATGAATGGGAGACTGGAATGTTACTACGAATGTATCCAAAGACTGATCTGACTTTGTACATGTCATGTCTCACTGGTGAGGTGATATGAGGGTACGTATATTAAGATGATGGGTCTGATTTCTGTGTCCGATATTCATTCTAAGACAACCAAGTATACTTTTTATTCAAATAGGTATAAACCAGTATTAAGAACTGTTAGGGTATGTGTTGCCACTGAGCATGTTTGTTAAATTAAGATGGTAAAGACTCATTCTACTGTGGTCTGAGATTGTGCGACCTTAGGACTATATCAAACATTAATGTCCACTTGTTTGGAAAGAAGTTAACAAATTCACGTTTATTATTTAAGGCAATACATGTTTTCTGGTTGATCCAAAATATTACTACACAACAAGAAGATATAGATGACCGAATGAGATGTCGTTAAGAAGAAATTGAGACTAGAGTCAGAATATTAGTGAAGAAAGGTCAAGAGAGTTATAAAGGAAAAGCAATCAGTTAGATTTAATAATAATAATAATAATAATAATAATAACATGAAATAAATAATTATATCATCTTCAGTGTGTGCATCTGCCAAACATTGCTAGAGAAGTAACCCATATAAATGTGGATTCCAATAACTCAAAAAGAGTTACAGACTGCTTTACAAAAACAGGTAGTAGACAAAACTCCACAGAATGATGGCATGCTTACAGGCTTTTAGAATATTCACAAAAAGAACCACTAGAATAATTTGTAATACTATTTTAGAGTCTAGGTGTATTTCTCCCTGCCTTGGAAAGAAGAGGTAGTAGCTGTTACATAGAAAGTAGAAAAGGATGCAAGCTTGGCTTCTGCATTATTATTCTCCTGTGGATCTGGCTACTGATAATGCGCTGCATGGATGGTGTATGTGCACAGGCAGGTGGTTCAATAACATCACTGCTTCAATAGTGTGGCTGATTACTACCATATACCATTGACCACCTTTATGTGTGTCTTACCTTTGACCACTACGTGGCCACAGTGGTTTGGAAATCCTTTTATGTTGCACAACTTATAAGTAAGGGCATGGTATCTATGTCCAAAGAAGTCATTATCCTGCTGTACTCTGCCCTTATTAGACCAATCATAGATTACAATGCCCCCTTTGGTGCACACCTAACCAACCATATGCAGCAACTAGAGTAAGATCAGAGGTTCCTTACAAAAAAAAAATACAAGGTGTAACAAACCTGCATTATGCACAGTGCCTTAAAGTCCTTTTCCTCTAATCAGTCTCCTACAGATTGCTGAGGGTTGACTTATGCCTGGCTTCCCACACTTATAAATCTCCTATATATATGTAAGTCAAACAGTATCAGAAATACAAGGTCTGGGGACCTGAATTTTGTCTGTAACTTTAACAGAACATGCTGGAAAGACAGATATCTGTCCCAGAGACTGCTACTCCTATGGAACAAGCTTCCCATCCATGTGAAGCTGAGTTTGTCTATTACCCAAATTAAGTGCAAACTAGACCAGTGGATGGGGCATGGGAAATTTATGATGGCCTGGTACCTATGTCCCTTATGGACAGAGGTAGCTTATAAATGCCTGTCCCTCAGTGTCCTATCTGGATACAGGATGTCCTTATTCTTTCCGGAAAACTTGGCTAGACTTAGAAAGCTCTCTGGCCTGTTAGCCTAGTAACAATCTATGAATCTACATAGACCTGTTATAGCGTCAGAGCATGATTATAAGCTGTTTGTGCCACAGTTAATTGAAGCTGACCGATGCAGATTTATTACGGGAGGCAAACATCATTCAATAGCATTTTAAAAAAATACAGCTGTTGATGAAAGCTGCACAAATTAATAATTATAAATGAGTGACTACATTTGACAGGGTTGAATGATTCTATCTTGCTCAGGTTCTTCTGGAGTTTGGATTTACAAAAGAATTTGTCAAAATCATTCTACCAATATTTACACTTTATATGGCTAGACTATGGATTTATCTTGGATAGATTTTTACCTTTAAAATTTCCAGAGAAATGAAACACAGATATTTGCTGACACCAATCTCATTTGCTTTATGTTCTAAACTTGACAAATGTAAACATATGGTATAAAAAAAAAGATTTTTTTTTTGCTGACAACATTGGTGACATATATAAAAACACAGATGGTTTATCTCAGTTTTTGGATAACTTTGGTTATCTTCTCTATTTTCAAGTTGAATATAATGAAAACAAAGGTAATAGCAGTGATTTCGGGCACATAATAAGTGTCTGAGAGTTTGGTTATGGCATAACCTGAATAGGAGTTATCTACTTCCAGTATCAGAGCCACACCATAATGATGTACAACTGAATGTATATCGCTGTCTTTTCACATGTGCTGTCACAGCATCTTAAGGTGATCTCTCCACAACCCCCCAACCCCAGTGTTCTGCTTCCCACCCTCCATCTCACTGGTCTACTTTTCTGCACCCCCCCCAATCAAATTTCTGGATCTGCCACTGAATATACTCTGCCTGCAAAAGACTGTGGTTGTTTTTCACTATTTTAAGTTCTCTTTTACACATATTTTATCTTAACAAATGTAAAAGTGTTGTCCTCTAAACTGCTCTCTCCATTGCTTAATGTGAAGCTTTAACTTAGTACTCCAAGTGTCTTTTGTCTCCTACAGTAAAGTAGCTGCATTACTTCATGGAGACAAGTGCAGAGTGACGAAGATCTAACAGAGAACTAAGAGTTTCTTCAATGAAACGAAAGACTATGAAAGCAAAGTCTGTGTACGAATTAAAATTCAGTCACACAGTGTGAAGAAGTTCATTCTACACAGAGTACATACAGACAAGTCAGCAGCGTAGCCCAAAATGGAAAGGATACAAAGTAACTGTTTGACTGCCAATTAGTACAAAGCACAGACTGTTTTACATTGTTTCATCTCTGGATGTCTCAAGGATAGTAAAGAAACTCACCTGCTTAACTGCTTAAAAGTCTCAAGAGAAATTCACAGCCAGGTAAATATAATTTTAAAATAAAAATAAATCAGGATTACACAGATGTCAAAGCTGCAATCAGTCCTGCAGATGACTTGCTCTATATAGTGCAGAAATAGTACTTGAATCAAAATGACACAAATGGATGCAATATTTTGAGAACTGTGTGTTACTGCTTTAAAAACTGTGTAAATGTTACCAAAATATTATACTTAACACTGATTTTTGCACACAGCTGATGAAAAGATCAGTGGCAAATGTGATACTCTGGCAGCTTAGGACGATAAATGCTGTGATGTCAAAGTAAAACTGACCACTTAGTTGAACCAAAGAAAAAACGCAATTTGAAACACAGAAGTTCATGAAGGCAGCGAGTATCTACAAAATTGAGAAGAAAAGTTTTCTGACAACCTATATTACATTAAGACGTGAGAGAATGCAACAAAATGTTATAGATGTTTGAGTAATGGTCAAAAGGAATTAACCTAAAGGAACACAATATATATTTGCATTTTATCCTCTCCATTGCCTAACTTTGAATGCACTCTCGACTTCAAATATGCTTTATTTCAAAATTCGTTTTTGCTTTCTTAACATTTGAAGTGAGAGATTAAGACTAAAATTTAAACATTATTTCTAAGGATAATTTTTTATAGCAGCTGGTTGGCCTACTTGTTTTTTAAAAACAAAGTACCCAAAAGGTTGTTTTCTTTCTGCATACTGAGCTATTCCAGCATTGCCAGCTCCTAAATAATGAATACATTTTGTTGTCACATCAGCATTAGTCAAATCACAGTCATTCTTAACTTTTGAAAGAATTTGTTTGTTTTTCTTTAAATAGTTTAGCATGAACTGCTGTAATGATGATTGAGTGTGAATAAATGTAATGCAGGTTCTGTTGAAAAAAATATAAAAGGCTCAAATAAATATTCAATTATGAAGTCATACCTGTGGATCACTTTTTATATTACTTTCAAACTCAGAATGTAGGCTGTTCTTAAAAATGAACAGCGGACGTGTTTTTGTTTTCATGCTAAGAGACTGGGGCTCTCTTCTTTTTCTCATTAACCCGTCTACCCTGCCTTGTTGTGTTCTTAAACTATAGAGATCTAGGGCTTTTCTGACAGCACCCTATCCTGGATTTGGCACATCTACCATCACCCAGAAACTCAGAGAACTGGTGTTGCTTACCCCCACCCCCTATCAGTTATTGATTATGAGTTAGACTTGTTGTTAACAGATTCTATCAGGCTGAAGTTTATTGATTAAGAAACATCACAACAAACTATCAGGCTGGCAGAGCATATGCTAAGGTTAATAGATTATATCTACAAGCATAACAAAACATGTGCAGAAGTCTCTACAGGAAAAATAAAAAGGGAAAGAAAAAGGAGTGTAAGGCAGAAGGGAGGGAACTGACAAACAAACAGGGAAGGAAGACAAAATGAGAAGAACAGAAAATGTTCTGGTAGGAAAATAAATGGGTTTAGAATGCCATGTGTGGACTAATAATGAGGTGTATGGACCTTTGGGAGGGGGATTAGGATATGGTGCATGTTGGAAGACAGACGGCCTGAAGTGAGAGTTAAAGGCTCAGGATGGTACTACAGAAAAGGAGATGTGTTAGAGGGCTAGATGTTGGTTGAAGGACAGGGACTGGTGTGGACAGAAATGAAGAGTGACCTTTTCAGCACTGACCTGGGCCACAAGGACAGGGGTAGATACAATATAATGGGCCCAGTTTTCAGAAGTGGGAGGAAACCAGAGTACCAGGAGAAAACCCATAAGACACAACACAGCATGCAAACTCCACAAAGAGTGACAGGAATCCAGGGATGAACCGCAAAGAAAATCTATACGGCAGTGATATCACCCAATGAGTCAACGTCTTATCAGGGCAACTCTGGTGGAGGCAGACTGATGAGTGGAAGCATGACCTAGGAAAGGGGGTGAAAGGAAGCAGGTAAAAAAGAGCAGACAGGAAACAGGATCTGGAGAAAAGAAGGATACAGGCAGAAAATATCAGACAGGAAAAGGTCAAGGGAAAAGGGCAACACTAAATGGATAGAGGAAAGAAATGTTCAATAGAAGAATGGACAGAGGAAAGATCAGCAGCAGAAGGGGACTGAAGGGAATTCAAAAAAGAATATGGCAAGATTGGAAAGGTCATTTAGGAATACTACAGGAGAAAAAGAACTGCAGCAGCAAAGGGGGGTCGTGGCACTTAAAGTGGAGCTGATGGGACGTCGTATCCAGAGTGAGAGCAGATGCAAGAAGTAGGGGAGATAATACTGGACAGTGCAAGAAATAGGGACAATAACATTGGACAGTGCAAAAAAACAGGGGCGATAACTTTGGACAGAAAAAATGCAAGAGCTGAGACTTAGTCTAGGGATAGGAAAGGGAGATTTGGTGACTGGACAGTATGTCAAATAAAAGTTCTCACAAGCCTGAGCAAATAAAACAGCAGGAAGCTGGTTAGAGTGAAACAAGTGGGGTGCTGACTGAATTTTTGCACCATGAGCTGCTCAGTCAGCATGTTTTGAGATACGAGGAAAATGAAAATTATGATAAAGAGCAGAAGGCAAATGTGGCTACTTAGGAATGTTACGTTAATGAACAGAACAAATAAAGAAGCCTTAGAGTTAAAGCAGCATGCCACAATGAGACAAACAGAAGGATAGCAAAACTAAGTTGAAAAGCAGGTGGCAGAAATGGTCAAAACTAGGAACAAAACTTTTTAAGTATGTTAAGAAAAAGAAGGGGATGAACTACACCTAGCCATGCTAAGAAAAGATGGGTGAGACAGCGTGAAAA
Source organism: Protopterus annectens (assembly GCF_019279795.1). Classification (NCBI taxonomy): domain Eukaryota; kingdom Metazoa; phylum Chordata; order Ceratodontiformes; family Protopteridae; genus Protopterus; species Protopterus annectens. The sequence goes on along the minus strand of NC_056748.1, from coordinate 843,546,781 downwards.
ACAGGCAACAAATAGAGCTGACATTACAATAAACACACTATTCACTACATTTTCATGAGTTAATAAAATATGGTTTGCCATGTTTAGTTTGAATTACAGAGCTATTTACAACTGCAAAGTGCAGCAAGGGTGTTACCTTGGACCCGTTTTTGGAAATTTACTTATGGGGTACCTACTCTATATTCACATTTATGACAGAGATCAAAATATGTTTTGGACAATATCCTGGTGTAGTGATAATTTGTAGTTAGTCTGGAAACACAATTCTGTGGCAATCAAGGCTGTTTATTCAACATCTGAAGAACAATACCAGATCAATACACTACCAATTGAATCGATACATAATTAAAAATTTACAGTGCAGTCATTAAAGGTCTATATATAAATTCTTTTAGAGGAACCGGGAATATCCAGGAACTATTCTAAGGCTAACCTCCTATTATTAAGTGACAGCCTGGCAAAATTTAAAGTCCCTATAAACCCTGAGAACACTTCTGCCTATGCATAACTGTTCAAAGAACTCCTGTACAAGCATGTTAATAGCTGCATAGTGGCAGCTCTACCCACCAGGAAGAAGTACAGAACTAACTCAAAAAACAAGCCACCCTGGTGGAATCACAAAATCAATTGGATGTAATACAGGAGGAAGAAAATCATGGCAAAAATTAAGAGGTGCAGTACCCAGCAGGATAAAAGCACTCATTAAACTAAACAAACAACTCAGAGGACAAATAAAGTCTGCCAAAGCCAAATCTGAGGTAAGTTTGGCCTCCCAGGAAAAGGACAACCACAAAGCATTCTTTAGCTATGTCCGCAACCTCAAAGGTAATACACAATTGTGTGCAGAGCTCATTGTAAATGGAGCCACCTATACTGAGCCAGAAGATATAGCAAACCTCCTGGCTGATAAATTCAGCTCCAACTTTACTCCTCTCTCCTCCTCAACCTTCCCTCAGGAAATATCATCAAATATAACTTCCCCTATTATCACCAGGGAACATGTCCTTAATGCGCTCTCTAATACCAAGAACACTGCATCAATGGGCCCAGACAATATCCCAGGATGCCTTCTAAACAGCATGAAACATGACCTATCATATCCTCTGGAATTACTACTTAACTGTAGCCTCCAAACGGGTTTTGTGTCTCATGAATGGAGAAAGACAACAGTCATCCCTCTGCACAAAGGTGGGTCATCTACAGACCATGGAAACTACAGACCCATAAGTCTCACTAGTCTTATATGTGAAGCCATGGAAAGAATTATTTTGGAGATGATCAACAGAGTCTCCAGACACTGGACCCAGCCCAGTTTGGTTTTGTAAAGGGCAGATCATGCCTACTCAACCTGGTGGACTTCTTTGAGAAGGTCAGCAAAGCAATGGATGAGGGCAAAATCACTCACACTGCCTACCTTGACCTGGCCAAGGCATTTGACACAATATCCCACTAGGGCATTGTTGACAAACTCAAGAGGTTAGGTACAAACTCATATGTCACCCAGTGGATAGCCAACTGGCTCAGAGAGAGGAGCCAGGTAGTTAGAATTGGGGAGTTCACCTCTACAAAGAGGCCAGTCACAAGTGGAGTCCCTCAGGGATCAGTCCTTGGACCGCTCCTTTTTGGCATTTACTTTTCAGAAGTCAAGGCCAATGTCACGTTTACTGGCTGACTAAATTTGTAGATGATTGCAAACTAGGAGCTGTCATTGAATCTCACACTGACACAAATGTTCTCCAGGAGGGGCTGACACAGATGAGCAACTGGTGTCAGAGTCATGGACTAAATCTAAATGCCAAGAAATGCATAATAGTATCCTTTGGGAAGTCATCCATCCCTGGTAACTATCATATTGACAACACACCCCTTAAAGTTGACCCAGTAGTCAGGGACACACATACATACTAATCTAGCTTTTGATCATCATGTGTCTCCAGTGGTGAGGAAAACATTCTATGTTGCACAACTTATAAACAAAGGTATGGCATCTAATTCCAAGGAAATCATTGTTCCACTGTATTGCGCATTCATCAGACCCATCATTGAGTACAGTGCTCCCTTTGGTATGTACCTAACCAGGCACATCCAACAACTGGAACATCCACAGAGGTTCCTCCCTAAAAGAATACAGGGCATAAGTAATATGTCCTATGCAGACTACCTCAAGGCCCTATCCCTGTATTCTGTTTCCTACAGGCTTTTGATGGGAGATCTATGCCTGGCATACAGGGCATTGTCAGACCCAACTCTGATGGACCTCCTGCATATACACAAAACAAACAGTACCAGAATTACCCATTCTAATGACTTAAACATTGCCTGTGATATAAATAGTACCTGCTGGAGAGATAGGTATGTATCCCAGAGACTACCCCATCTATGGAACAGGATCTCCATCCATGTGAAGCAGAGTTCCTCCCTAATCCAATTCAAGTGCAACTTGGATAATTGAATGGGAAACTGGAAATTCATCCATGTTTGGCATCTATGTCTCTGATGCAGACAGTTAACCTGTAAATGGTTCATCTCCCAGGCCTATGCTTACACTTATCAAGGGTATCAGAACTCATCAAAGATGTGGGATGCATGGCTAGGTTTAAAAAGGCTTGTGTGGTCGTTAGCCTAGCAAACACTTATGAACCTGTTATAGTCTTATAGTTGCCATTGTAGAATTGTGATTAATTGCGTACCTAAGTGGCAAATTTCTGAGTATTAAACAGATTTATTTTTAACTCAAGTAGGATAGTATTGCATTTGATGACCTAGTAGGTTATTAGACAGTATTGGAATGACATTGTGGTAATTATCAAGTCATCAACATTTAATGGAATAAAAAAACAAAGGAAGGGTAACTACATGTGGTACAACTGTTTAAAATAGCTGAATTTTGACAAAACATGATGACAATAAAACTCCCTGATTTCAAACATCTCTGAAATCTTACTGAAGACTGCATTAAAATGGATAAATGAATCTATTATTCCATCCTCCAATTTGGTCATCATTAAGCCAACTATGCCAAACTGTCTTATGCTTCTTACACCACAGATTCCTTACCATCTCAATTCAGCTCCTATGTTATACAGACAGTTTTTTCTCTGATTAATAAAAATGACAAGACTGGTTCACTTCTCCCTATTCTAACCAGTCGCATTCATTCACTTTCCTTTGGGTCTCCATTACTACTATAAGAAAACTTCTACTTGGACTAAAATCAACCTTTCTAGCTGCTGACTTACTTCTAACAGAATGCCTAAAAACAGCAGCTGACTTTATGGCTTCCCCTGTATCCATACTGATAAATGAATCCATTTATGAGATGTATGTCCTATCCAGCCGGAAAAAAGTCCTATATAATACCCATCCACAAAGGTGGCACGTCAAATTTTTCCAACTACAGACCTATTACTATCTTATCCCCTATGTCAGAAATACTAGAAAATTGCATCCATTATTACAGAATTTTATGATTAGCAGAGAATCCTTTATTTTTATTTTAACGTATTTATTTTACTTTGGTACAAACATCAAGAGAGAATTCTGCTCAGTTCATGTAAGCCTGCATTTGAAAAGGAAAAAGCTCTAAAGGGATACATTAGTGGAATTACAAAGGCTGATATTATTCCTGCAAGATCTTTCCTAATGGACACTTTAAATGTTGAGAAACATTTTCAGCCAGTATTGCTTCAATTAGACAATCACTTGCACTTCTGAACTAATGACTTATTTGACAGTATATACCTATTGCACTTTTTATTTTGACAAAAAGTCACAACCTCTGTCTATATTACAGAACATTTTATTGATTTCCTTTTTCATCAGACAGATAAGAAGGCATTTTTCAGACATACCTTATGACATTCTACTGATACATTTTCTTTCTGTGGTACTGACAGTCTCACTGCATTAGAAATGCTTAACTATTAGGTGAACACAAGCCTTAAAAGTATTAGATATGATGATCATTAAATCACTAGGCATATGCAATTTCTGATTAAAAAAATACTTTTAACTGAAATCACAATATGAACAAATAACTGCACAGTCTAGTAACAACAGAAACACAACAAATGAGATGAAAAAAATCAAATATAATGTAAATTTTGAATAACCAGGTTCTTTCCTTCATCGATCAATATGAACATTAAAGTTTAGTTTGGAATGTCTAAGAGAACCATACATCTATATTCAAATGCCTTAGATAATACAAAAGCTGGTTCTGGAAACACTGAACAAGATAAACAAACAGCATCTATTAACACTCACTGAAGAATCCTGCATGCTCTTTTCCGGTCTATAAATCGCTTTCTAAATTTAACAGACAACTTGTAAACATTTAAATAATGTGTCATGGGTAAAGGAATGAGTAATAAGAATACCTACATTTTTGTTAATTACACTCACTGTATTAGTTAAATTTTGTATAACAATAGATCACCTTCAAATATGTAATTATGTCTATGTATAAGCTAGGACTTGCAAAATATTTTTTAGTATTTGCATACTTTTAAATGAAGACTTGCTTATTTGTTTTAAAAGATTTAGAAACACTCAAACAACTATTTATTTTTGTGTAGGTTTTTCCAATGTAGTTTTCAGTTTGTATTGATAATGTTTGCAGATGATGAAATTGGTTTGTCCTTTGTCATGAAACAATTTAGATCTGTAGGTGATGCCGTATTTCCTGTAATAAAGGTTTTAATCGGGACTTTTCAGGTGCTGAGCATTTTTAGTTTGTTCATTCATTTCACTATGCACCACTAGGTTCTAACTGATGAAAGCTTAATTTGAAAAAATAGCCACATGACAAGGCTATAAATCTGCAATCTCATTCATGCTGAGTATAAATGGACTGACAAATTATGTTACAAAACAGATCCCTTTCTCCTTACTGTCCTGCAGTATGGTCTAAAAAGTTCCTTGATCAATTCTCATATCACTCCAACTGTGATGGCTTTGAACAGGGAAATAGATCAATCTACAACTGATCATTGTTACAAATGTTTCGAATCTGTACAATACTTTACAAAAGGGTTGATATAAGAAAGGTGACTGATGTCTATTAGAGCCAAGTTTTACACAGCAAAACATTCTGGCTTTCCATTAAAAATAATGGGACAGAATTCTATTTATGAAAGAAGAATATGAGCCTTTACATCATCTCTTTGCCATGCTATTAAAAATTAAGACTTGTAAATGTGGTCCATCTTAGACAGTTATGACATTTTTTACCTTAGTTATAACCAGAAATGGATGGCACAGGTTTTGTTATTCAGATGTACAGTTATGGGTCATTTTAGCATTTATTGCAGCTTTTATTACAAATTAAGCCCCTTGCTAGATCCAAAGTCATCAGGATTTTTGTACTGTATATATGGGTGGGGCTAAAATTACTAGACTGTAGAGTTAACTACTAAATACGAAAATTGTATAATTACAATTATGATGATGTGGTGCATTCCAAGTACAAAAGTGCATAGGCATGCTCATAATCATTGTATGTGCTGTACCTAAGAGGTGGCGAAGTGTGGGTAGTAGTCACAGGAAGTCACATGCATGATTCAAAATGGGAGCAATATGTGTATTGTATTCACAGGAAGTGACATGCATGATTCAAAATGAGAGCAACGTGTGTGTTGTATTCACAGGAAGTTGCATGCATGATTCAAAATGGGAGCAACGTGTGTGTTGTATTAACAGGAAGTCACATGATTGATTCAAAATGGGAGCAAAGTGTGTTTTGCACTCACAGGAAGTCACATGCATGATTCTAAAGGAGAATCAACAAATAAGCTTTCCTCCCCCGAATGGCAATGCATAAATATATATGAACAACATACTATGGATCTAGTCCATGTGCAGTCTAGTTCAATGTGTGGTACACATTATTTCCTCCCCCAAATGGCAATGCATAAATATATATGAACAACATACTTTGGATCTAGTCCATGTGCAGTCTAGTTCAATGTGAGGTACACATTATTTCCTCCCCCAAATGGCAATGCATAAATATATATGAACAACATACTTTGGATCTAGTCCATGTGCAGTCTAGTTCAATGTGCGGTACACATTATTTCCTCCCCCGAATGGCAATGCATAAATATATATGAACAACATTCTATGGATCTAGTTCATGTGCAGTCTAGTTCAATGTGTGGTACACATTATTTCCTCCCCCGAATGGCAATGCATAAATATATATGAACAACATTCTATGGATCTAGTTCATGTGCAGTCTAGTTCAATGTGTGGTACACATTATTTCCTCCCCCGAATGGCAATGCATAAATATATATGAACAACATACTTTGGATCTAGTCCATGTGCAGTCTAGTTCAATGTGTGGTACACATTATTTCCTCTCCTAAATGGCAATGCATAAATATATATGAACAACATACTATGGATCTAGTCCATGTGCAGTCTAGTTCAATGTGTGGTAAACATTATTTCCTCCCCCGAATGGCAATGCATAAATATATATGAACAACATTCTATGGATCTAGTTCATGTGCAGTCTAGTTCAATGTGTGGTATACATTATTTCCTCCCCCGAATGGCAATGCATAAATATATATGAACAACATTCTATGGATCTAGTCCATGTGCAGTCTAGTTCAATGTGTGGTACACATTATTTCCTCCCCCAAATGGCAATGCATAAATATATATGAACAACATACTATGGATCTAGTCCATGTGCAGTCTAGTTCAATGTGTGGTACACATTATTTCCTCCCCCAAATGGCAATGCATAAATATATATGAACAACATACTCAGTCTAGTTCAATGTGTGGTGCACATTATTTCCTCCCCTGAATGGCAATGCATAAATATATATGAACAACATACTATGGATCTAGTCCATGTGCAGTCTAGTTCAATGTGTGGTACACATTATTTCCTCCCCCAAATGGCAATGCATAAATATATATGAACAACATTCTATGGATCTAGTCCATGTGCAGTCTAGTTCAATGTGTGGTACACATTATACGTGTTTCAATGACAACCATATGACAGAGTGTGATTCAAGGACAACAGGAACATATAGCAGCATAACTTTCCTCTCTCCTTTGGTATCACCTAAGATTCTTGACAGCCCCTCATAGAAGAAGGTTTATAAAGCAAATGGAGAATTACAGTCTACATCTTGTGCACTGATCACATGCATGCAGAAAAGTCAGACAGAGAAATTATACTGATTGAATTATTCTCAAATTATGTACTATATATTATAAATAAATGACCAGCCACATTTGCTATGCATGGCAATCATGGTATTGAAGGACAGATGGGCGTGTCATGCATCACTGGTTGTGCAGAGCACCGAAACCCTTATGAAATACCACACATCTCCAGCTAACCTGCCTCAGTTTTTCCTGAATGATATACATGTTACAAGTGCTTGAATAATAAAGTTAAGACATAACAGAGCACTCCTTATGTATGTATGTATGTATGTATGTACACCAGACAGTATTGGAATATCATTACAGGTTAGGGCATGCAAGTTTCAGTCATGCTGCCTATATCATCTGTCCCCCAACGCCATCTGGGAGAGCATTACAACACTATTGTCATTATACTATATTTATGTTTGTCTACCAAGGTATTACACTGATCAACAATAACCATTTTCAAGTACAGCCCAGGAAACACAATCATAGTTCAAAAGTAGATAGTAACCTTATAAGGAACAACATACAATTGCTTGCAAATCAGGAAATAGCTGTAGAACCTTGCCATTCATTGTAGGCAGGAAGAGATAACATAATACGGGGGAGATACTGCATAAAGATAGTTTTACAATTCCACCCTAAAGAGAAGTAACATTACAGTGTTCACATTATATAGATGTACAATAATGCACCACTGGCAAGAAAGATGAAGGAAGTAACGGAAGTAGAAAAAGATGCTGATAGTAGTAGTTTAGGTTATGCAGTCTGTCTGATGTCAGGATCATTGGGCATCTCTGAGAAGCTGCTGTTTTACGTGCCTGTCTGGTGTCAGGTTCATTGGGCATCTCTGAGATGCTGCTGTTTTATGTGACATCTGAAGTTGGAGTAAGGGCGGTTCCTTCTTTAAGTGGACTGGGATCGATTATTATACTCGTTATATATGTTTCTTGACAGTAGGGATCATGTTCTCTGTGTACATGATTTGAATCTTTAATGATCACTTGTAGATGAATAGACATGCTGACATCCAATCCAACTCTCTCGTCTGTTGCACTTCTGCATGTCATAAGGCTCTGGTAAATGTACTCACTGCAGAGCGTGCTTATGAATCTGGTCAGTATGAATGATGCAACATAGCGCCTGCATATATGTTTAGAGGTAGGGTACAATAATCCAAAGATGGAAACAGCATTCTCATCCATCTCTGAAACAGACATAACTTAAAGGTGATAATATGCAATTTGTCTTACAGTGTTATCACAAAGTAATATATTTGTTCTAATGGCAGTCACTCCAGATTCCCATCAAATGTATCCTACAATTGTTGTTAAAGTATGGCAAATTTTTATAACTATTCATAACAAATACGAATACCTCTTTTTAGTGTATGCAATTTTTTTACACTGGTCTTATCTACCATGCCATACAACTGCTGTTTCAGTCTGATGTGTTTGTAGATATGCTAAAAATACAGTTTCTATTTTGACCAGAAAAGCACCATTATATCTGAACATATCATCATGCAGAAAAAGAAGACTTTCTATTTACTATGAGGCATACGCAACACACACCAGGCATATATTAAAACTGGACAAATGTTTATATCACTCTCGCTATATATACAAAAGTTAATGTGTTCATTTCTATGTGTACAAAATGTACAAATTATATACCATTTCTTTCATCCTAACTTCTGTAACCTGGTAACTGACATTCGTATCACTGCAAACACAATTGTGCTTTTTTTTCCTGACTGCATGGTTATTTCAAGCATTAATTCCAATTATTCAAATATGTCCTGACATGGAGCTCTAATGGCATCATCCAATAATGTATGCCTATTTTTAAGAACAATTTTCATAAACATAGCTTTGACCTTGGAAATGCAGATGATTACAGTTTGCAGACACTGTATGTCTTTATACCATGTCTTCTGCCCATGCAACTATGATTTCCAAGTTTGTTAATGCAAATACTGATTTATAAAGAATCATACATAGCTGAAATAATGACTGCAATGACATGCCTTGCACATTTATGCTCTACTTGTTTGAAACTTTGATGGCAGTCATTACCCTACTTTTAATACCACTCAGGAAAATGTTCAGTCTCCTGGTACCAAAAAATGCACCCAAAGGCAAATAAAAGTCTTTGTTTTTAGCCTGATGCAGTTAACACAGCCTCATATTGATCCATCCAGTTACTTCAATTTCTGGATTACCCAACCCCTGTTCCACAGCCTCCAATGCAGCTAAAGTAGGTCTGACCACACTTTATCACAAGTCAGCCACCAGAACCTAACAGTGTGCAAGATTCCTTGTATCCTGAATCTTAGCTCTCCAAATGCCTCTGTGATAATATCAGTTCTTCCAATTTGTACTACAGTGATATTTAGACCAGAGTATGTGTGATTTTTGTCTGTAAAACCTAAGAAAAACATCCCCACTACATGCCTTTTTTTCTTATCCACTATTATTGTTGTTTTGTTGTGAAAATGCTAGAATTCCTCTGGCCGCTTATGGCTGCTATATGTTTGTCAATCCAATGAAAGTATATCCATATGCACACCTAGAGTTGCACTCTGCTGTGAATTGCTAAAGTTTTTTTTTTTTTCTTTCTGATGAATTTACTTCTAGTTTACCTGTAAAAATGAAGTATAAGATACATAGATAAAATGGATATACATGAAAAGGCAAACATGATTCTGAGAGAGGAAAAAATATATTTAGTTATTTCTAATTGTTTCTTCCTCCAGGTCTACTTATTACTGGGAAACATGCTATTGTTTCCTACATAAACCTATGGGGCTTCTACATCAAAATGTTTGTATTTATTCAAAGAGCAGGACTGCTAATACAGCTTACAAGACATTTGGAAATTATTGATCTACCTATATTGTCACTGTGCACAAAAGAAACATGATGAAAGACAATGGTGTAGACAAGAGTACCTGAGGTTAAAATAAAGTGACTTGTCTGAAGACTCGGACACTTGGCTTGGCTGTCTGGGAATTCTCCTTGGCGTTGGCTGCTTGGAAATTCTCTTGAACTGAGGTCTGAATTGCTGTGAGATGGAAGTGTTGGTCTAAGAGTAGAGAATGTATGGTTAGAGCAGTTTACGTTGATTAATAATGTTAGTAGTTTTGAAGAAGATTATAAAAGACTTCCGATATTGTTAGAAAACGTTTTAGTGAGGAGCTTCTCTGCAAGAGGTGAGAAAGATTTAGGGTTTAGTGTAGAGCAGTGAAGCAAGCAGTAGGTTTGGTTTCTGTTTTATTAAAAGACAGTTAGCCTTAGAAAGTGTGAAGCAGTGATGTTCATGGAGGCATACCTCTTAGAGCAAGAAATCTGGACAAAGCCATAAATAATAGGGGACAAAGACCCAAACAAAGGGGCACTTTTTAAATATTAATCTTACTTAGAAAGTTGATAGAATAACATGTTTTTCATTAGCATGAATTTTTTGAAGAGCATAAAGTATAAAAGTCAAATGTCTGCCATTATTTTTTTTACTTCAGTTCTCTATATTTTGCCATTGAGTTGCCAGAAAAACAAAATGTTATGAGGAATAAACCAAAAATATGAGGCAAAAATCTGGACACACTGTGAAAATCTGTAAGGTTGAGATGTATGCCTGGTATAGTTTCCAGTAGTGCATTACTGGAGATGGTTTAAAGGGTAGTAGTGCTTTTCTTAGATGTTGCAGCAATTATAAATCACCCATATTCTAACTGGACTATTGCAGCTCTTCCTGGGGCTGATTGGCATGCTGAGATTCTCCTAGCACAGAAGATGAGAGAATTTAGTCTTCCCATTTGGTTTTCTAATGTGATAGTGAGCATTAAGAAATGGGTATAACCAAACTGCAAGATACTTGAAGGAAGTGGTAGTTTAAATTTGGATTTGTTTAGTCTGTAATATCTTGAGAGCTTTAGCTAACTTTTGGAAAATATCGATGACTACAAGTCTCTCTAAGTCCCCCCTTCTATGGTTCAAAAGCTATCTGTCCAATAGGTATCAGTCAGTAAAATTGCACTCCACCCTCACTCCCTACCTACCTACCAGTCATCAATGGTGTACCACACGGCTATATCCTTGGTCCCCTCTTCTTTAACATTCCCACCAACACTCTCTAACAATAACAGAAACTTGGCTTTGTATCTCACAACTGTTGCTCAATCCTAAAAACTACTACTTGTTCCCCAAATCCCTGTCCCATGAAAAAAACAAAATTTAAAGTCCTCTCTCTTGATAATACAACCATTGAAGTCACTTCTCCTAGCAAATTATTAGGGATGATAGTGGATACTACCCTTAAATTCGACCTGCACATACAAAAAATGCATAGAAAAATCATCAAAACTAGGGATGCTAAAAAACCAACCAAAAAAAAGCCAAAAAAACTCTCATCAACACAGTTTAAGCTACATTTGCCACTACTACTCTTCTCCTCACACTTCTTTTATAGTGCTCCTATCCTTACTAACCTTCAGGCATCACAAAAATCAAAACTTCAAAACAATGTTATAACAAAGTCCCTAAATTTGCAGTAACTATCCCTTTAAGAACCCATCACTATATAGCACTAAAAGCCTAAATTGCTTAGAACTACCCCATCAACTAACACATACACAGCTGCTTATCACCTATAACATTATCCAGCATCCATCTGCTTGTCCAGCACTAAATAGAATTCTACACAACTATGTTCACATTTGGTCATTACTATCAAATGACAAAGATCTTGTGTATGTCCACAAACATATGAAATCTGTTGGGCATGGCCTTTAATTGTGCCATGTTGCTAAGGCCTAGAACTCCTTAATTGTTATACTTCAGGTAAATACCTTCCCTTACCTCTTTCAAAATCACTCCAAAAGACTTACTAGTCAAAATCTGGCTCTGTTCTTGGTGAACATGAGGATAAACTATATCCCTAAATGTGAACATGTATCTGTTAATTCTGTACACCTCCTTTCTGAACCTTCTTCACTCACTTCCTTACTTCTATCCTATCAATTTCTCTCCACTATTTTTCTCTTTAAATATACTATAAGCCTGCTTTTCCTCTCACTTCATATTGCAGTAACTGTTTGTATTACACTAACTTACCTTTTATTTCTCTGTAAACTGTATAAAAACTTCTCTAAATATTAAATCATTGTCATATAACTTGTATCTATTCTTAACAATGTTTTCATATTATGTCTAATTTGTTATAATTATTTAAACTGTAGATGATTTTGTATTATTTTTGTAGATTGTAAAATAATTGTTGATAATGTTTTGTAATACTTTGGAGCTTTTTTCCCCAGGCCTCCACTAAAAATTATTTGTACCCAGTCGGACTTTCCCAGTAATCAAATGTCAACAAATAAGCAAATAAGTCTGGCTTTAGTTTGGAGGAGTTCAGTAGAAGTCTGGATTGAATATATCACTTACTGAAGGAGTCAAGGTCAGTTTGGAGCTGATTTTGCCATTGTAAGTGGGAGCTGACTGAGTTGAATGAAAATATCCATGTTTTCTACACACAAGATAAAAGTTGTGCAGACAGTATAAGTCATGAAAGAGGTTACTGATAAAACTGCTGAAGAATAAGGCTGCTAGTATGTTGCCCTGTTGGGACTCATCTGATGAGAGGAGCTACACTGGAAATATGATAACCTAGTCTAACATTATAAATTCTGTTGGTGAGAGAAAAGTTTTCAACCATGAAATGGACTCAACACTTATGTCAGTCAGTTTGTCAAGCAGCAGTGAGTGGTCTACAAGGTCAAAGGCCTTAATCAAGTCCATGATGACTGCTCCATTAAGGTTGTCTTTGTAAAATGGTCAATGAGCTCTGACCCCCCCCCCCCCATCAAATTCATGCTGCTTTTTGATGAGAAGGTGGGAGTGTTGAATATAACCTGTTAATTGAGTCTGCATGATTTTCTCAAGAATTTCTTCTAAGGTGAGGAATATTAAGATGGGTTGAAAATGGGAGGAATCCTTTAGATGATGATGATGTTATTTTTTTAACTACATGAGTGCACTTGAAACACCGTAGACAAAAGTAGTACAGTGTTCCACTTGTAGGACAAACTGGGTAAATGCAGGCAGAATGGTCTGTATAGCAATCATGCCTGCATTCTCTCACTCGAAGGCAGTAGGAAAGCCAGAGGGGCCACCTGCTCACTAAGGAATTCACTCCACTGATATCTTTCAAGACTTTGCAAGTGATCTCCATCCCTTGTTAACTTGAAAGTTTTTCCAAGCCATTCCTACTGAAGTACAGGGATGGATCACACACCACTCAAGAGTATGTGCATGGTCCTTAACCCCCATGGCTCCCTGAGTGTGCAGTACAGCTCCAGCTGTATTTAGAACTTGGAACTGCAGGCAGTCTCACTCTTCCCCAGTTACTGCCTTGACTATCTTTTCCCACCAACAGGTGGAGCAGCTGCTACTCTGACTCTAAGCAATGAATTCAATAGGCACAATATAAGGACAAAATGACTGACTTCAACAACTGGCTAAGCTTCTGGTGTCATTCATAGGGGATCCAGTGTCTGTCTGCCTGGCAACAAGGTGGCCAACAACAGAATGGCATTAAATATACTGATCCCAAGGATATTGCCAATATCCTGGCAGATCAATTCAGTGCCAACTTCACCCCCCTCTCACCCCCTAAATGACCTATATCAATACTGGAAGATTGCCAAATTCTGGTAATAATGGCTACACAGGTAAAAAACACACTTTTCAAAGCTAAGAATACAGCATCCATGGGACCAGATGACATCCTGGGCTGTGTATTACATGAACTACAAAATGAACTGGCACCTCACTTAAGTGTCATGTTTAATCATAGCCTCACCTCAGGCGTTGTGCCCACTGAGTGGCACACAGCTACAGTTATCCCACTCCACAAGGGGGGATCCACCTTGGATACCAGGAACTACCGCCCCATCAGTCTGACGAGCCTGATCTGCAAGGCCATGGAACTTATAAACAAAGACATTTGCAAACCTTCAAACACTGGACCCCTCCCAGTTTGGGTTCGTGAAGGGCCGATTCTGTCTCCTGAACCTGATTGACTTCTTCAAATCAGTCTCCAGAGCCATGAACGAGGGTAAGGCAGTCCACACAGCCTATCTTGACCTTGCCAAGGCCTTTGACACCATCCCTCACTCTGGAATCATAGATAGGCTTACTAAGCTGGGCATTAATCCCTACATCACTAAATGGGTTGCCAACTGGCTTACTGACAGAACCCACACTGTAACAGTAGCTGACTCCTAATCCAGCTCCAGACAAGTGACAAGTGGAGTATCTCAGGGTTCAGTCCTGGGACCGCTCTTGTTTGGCATCTACTTCTCTGAAGTACAGGCCAACACTAAGGTGCTCTGGCTAACAAAGTTTGCAGATGACTGCAAACTGGGAGCCATTACTGAATCCCCAAATGATGTGGACACTCTACAAAAGGGCCTTACAGAAACAGATGCTTGGTGCCAGAGCCTTGGGCTCAAGCTCAATGCCAAGAAATGTATAGTTATCCCCTTTGGGAAAAACATGTACCCATGAATTACCACATAGGTGGCAGTACACTAAGCACCGAAAGTGTGATAAGAGACTTAGGGACACAGATGGACAGTGGTCTCTCCTTCAATAACCACATCGCCACAACAGTCAGAAAATCCTTCTATGTGGCACACCTCATCACTAAGCGCTTTTCATCCAAAAAAGGGAAGTCATTGTCCCACTGTACCCATCCCTCATTAGACCTATTACAGAATACAATGCCCCATTTGGTATGCACCTCTCAAGACATCTGCAACAACTGGAAAGGCTGCAGAAATACCTCATTAAAAGAATCACAGGCCTAAAGCAGATGCCCTATGCTGACCACCTTAAAAAAACTCCAGCTATACTCTGTCGCATATCATCTACTCAGAGGTGATCTCTGCTTAACATACAAGGCCATGTCAAACCCAGAGCTGTTGGACATGCTACACTTAAAGAATTCCCAATCCCTCAGAGCCACACCCAGGGATCTAAACCTTGTCATCACAATAAACAAAACATGCTGGAGGGATAAATTCCTGACCTAGAGACTCCCCAGACTCTGGAATAGACTGCTCATACATGTCAAGCAGAGCACCTCTTTAACCCTTTTCAAAAGGAACCTAGATGACTGGATGGGAGAAAGGAAATTCACCCCGGGAATCGCGTCAGTCGCCCTGCTAGACAGGGGTTTAGGGAAGTAAATAGTGTGGGAAGAAATAGCCAGGGAATTGTTATGGCTAGGCCTATATAGGCCCTAGGGCTGATAGCCTAGTACCAACCTATGAACTTACATTGTTTCAGTGTTGTACATTGGTGACCCTTGCCAAGTTACCACACTGATACTTTTTAGCAAAAGCAAACTCGGTCACTCTCTTGAAATTTGGTGCATGTCTCTAGTAATCCTCATTGCTGCACATTAAAATGGGGCTTTCAGTGCCCTAGGTTTTGGACTTGGGCTTGGATATTAGCTTGGCATAGCAGATTATTCAATGACAAAGTTCTTTTGGACTCTAACCCATGTGTTTCTAAGAAGGTGGTTAAATACCACTAAAGGAACAAGGAAAACAGCAACACACCTGAGCTAGAGAAGCCAGAATATGATGTAACAGCTTGCCTTATTCCAAGTATTATTAATGCCAGAGCTATAGCAAGGGAATTTGGCATCCATCAAATGTTAAAAAAGAGAGATTTTAAACTTATGAGCTATCAGTTAATTAATCGCAAACTGCAGCACTGTTTTGTTCCATTATCTGGAAGTTGTCCTGCTCACCCTAACATACTTGCAAGTAAAAAGTTACAAACCTCTAGTTAACACCATCATTAGATATTTACCATAGCTTTAGAAGTACTAGGGTAGCTGCCCTTGTGGGACATATTAAGTTTCACCTATTTCACCTCAAAGGTGAGAATCAAACATTGTTACTTGTGTCTGTAAAGTAAATGTTTTTACCACTATGCCAATCCCTAATACCAATAATACCCATTTGTTAACCAGGTAGGCCAACTGGGCACATAGTCCCTTTTCAGGGGCAAATCTAGAACAAAGTCTGGTTAAGTGACATGCTCAAGGTCATACAGTAGGCAAATGAGGGATAAGGGAATCAAACCCTGTACCACAGGGACTACAGCTCACAGCATTAACTTCGGTGCCAACTATATTTAAAATAGAATCAGCTCACTAGCAAGTCGGAGCTCTAATCCTCTGCACTAACCATCACAGCTCACAAACAAGTCAGAGCTCTAATCCTCTGCACTAACTATCACAGCTCACTAGCAAGTCAGAGCTCTAATCCTCTGCACCAACCATCACAATTTTGTGAGATATGCTCACAGCATAACTACTCTGGTTGAGATTCATAATCAAGTAAACAAGCACTGTGTCTCACAATCCTAAATCATTCATGGTTTAAAAAAAATGTTGATCATTAGATGGGAAATTGCAAATTCACCCCAAATCTGGACCCTGCATCTGTGATGCACAGAGGTCTACAGTAAGTAAATTAAATTGTAACTAACAATTCCCCCACACACATAACTCTTAGCTACTTCTTTACTAACATACCCCACCATACAGGCATCCAAGGATCTCAGAGACAAAACTGGGCTGGGTTGCACAGCAAGGCTTGTAAAGACCTTGGTAGTCATTAGCTTGATATAAACCTATGAAACTATGGTTTAGATATGCACTAAGCGCTCTGTTTGAATCCCATACCTGTCACATGGCTGCTTATAAGCACTCCAATGTGGGCGATTTGTTTATCAATTCTAGTCATTGTGTATATTATTGCTTCATTTTACTATCTGCAAAAATGTTCTAAGAAACAAATGTAGCTCTGATGTATAAAACTAGAAGCATTTAAGTTTATAAACAGTTGTTTTTGCACAACCCACACCAAAGACCCATTTCAGTTGTATTGGTACCTACTATTTAAAAAAAAAAAAAAAAAAGTTGGAAATTCCGTAAACTTTAATAACTGGAAGAATTTATCTAACACATCTAGCAAAGTAACCAGATTCTACAGAGAATCTGTAACCTGTACAAGGTGTTCTCAGTGCAGTTAAGTATTTTGTGAATTTACATGCAATTCTTGTTCATTAGACTTCATCGCGAGTGTACATCCCTTATGCAGTCAGTTATCTGTACTACATTCAGCAGTTCTTTGTACTGTTACTCAGAAATATTTAATACCCTTCCCACTCTTGTGATACTGTATAGAATGAGAGAAAAAAAAATACATAAACTAATTTCGTTTGCATTTGCAAGTAACATTATGACTTGGTCACTTGGCTTTCATTAGTCAGTGAAGAGCTACTCTCCTGAGTGTGCTGTCCTTCAGATGAGACATTAAACCACAACCCCATCTGCTTGAGCTGGTCATAGCTCAGGTGATTGTAAAAGATCCTATGGCACCTATCAGAAAGTGTAGTGGATGTTCCCTGATGCTCTAGCCAAATTTCCCATAGTAGCATATACACTACCATAGGTCTGACGTGAAACAAGGCTACTAGTCTAGTGGGACTAACCCAGTCAACAAAAGTATAAATAAAATTTAAAAAAATGTGTCTGTAGAGAAGTGATAAATCACCGCAAACATTGCTATTTATACGATAAACATTACAACAGTTTAACTATCAAATTCATAACAATGAGCACAAGCTCACCTCAATTAGAACAGCCACATATATATTCGACATCATTTGGAGGGAAAGCTGCTTTTAGCTTCAGTTAGCTCTTATGCAAAGAGAAGAAAAGAAACAGGGACATTTTTTGTATAGTTGTAACACCAATCTCATTTTTGACTCTCGCCTCCTTGATTGAGTAACATTCAATTTATCTAGCAGCTTAGGACAGAAAAGGGGAAATATTTCACTGCTCCACAAAAAAAAATTCTTTCCATTTCCTCCATCTACCATTGCTGTTAGCTTGTTAAAGGCTTCACAGAGAAGAAAAGCAACTGCTTCTCCTGGGAGAAGGATTTTAAGTTGGACATGGTAAAGAAATTGTAAAATCTCCAAAGACCCTTCCTACAAAAATGGATTCCCAGCAAAAACGCTACTCCACTTATGGAAGCGTCAGCAAAACAGTCCCGATCACAGTCGATCCTTTCCTCCCCATTTTGACCATTTTTTTCAGGACACCAGAGAGCAAAATAGATTTCTTCCCTTTTTGAGAAAATTTTCCAGTTTAACTAACATAGGTCTGGGCATTTTTCAGCCTTAGATGTCACAGGAGAATTTGTCTGTACATCCTCTCATGTATGACTTTTCTCAGCTGAAAGTGTCACCCACTCCATGCTTTTATTGTACACGTGCTGCAGACAATTTATCTCACCTCTCTTTGGGATACCTGTAAATTACAAGCTCTTCCTTTTGCCCTGGTCCTCCATGTCATGCAAGCTGGTTCTTGAAAGCTCCACTGTGGCTTTACTTGCAGCCAGTTCATGACGTGTATCCTTAGAACCGCATCTACTTCATGAAAGTGACCAGAGAGGACAGCCAAGGCTTTCCTTAATTGTTACATTAAATCAGCCCATTAAATGCGTTAGGGTAGTACTGATTTGTAACAGTTCAGACAGGAATCTTCTAATTGTGTCAATGGCCTTGCTGGATATTACTTATAATGTGCATGGGCTCATTTCTTGAAACTGAACAAGCCAACCTTGTAACTTCCCTTCAGCAAATACAGGTGAGTTTGTAATAACCTGCTTGTTTGTTTAAGTCATCAGTATGTTGAATGATTAGCTTGAGAAACTGTAAAACCAGATGATGATCTTTTTCTTTCAGCTTTTCCCAGTTAGGGGTCGCCACAGCAGATCACCTGTCCCGCTCATGATTGGCAGTGGAGTTTTACGGTGTTGAGTTGCCAGCCCAGCACCCAACCTTCCACAGAAGGCACACACATGCACACACTCACGCCTAGGGCCAATTTAGAGTGTCCAATCCACCTACAGTATGTCTTTGAGATGTGGGAGGAAACCGGAGCACCCGGAGGAAACCCACGCGACCACAGGGACGACATGCAGACTCTGCACAGAAGGCACCCCAGCCAAGGATCGAACCGGAGAACCTCTTGTTGTGAGGTGGGTACGCTAACTGCTGTACCACCGTGGCCACTCAGAAACTGTAAAACCAGATACAGTACTTTAAAAAAAAAAAAAAGACTAAATATCAGGAATATGACTTCTTGACAGGGGTAGGCACAGATGGATATCACAGCTGAAATGTGATTCATGTTCCCAGCTGCAACCAGAAATCTTGTTAAGCAAACTCACTGGACATAAAGATTCCCCATGTAACATGTAAAAGGAAAAGGCTAGGGAAGGACTACTAATCAACCAGCAGAGCTGACACTGAAGGGGACATGTAAGCAATGGCTGTGAAAGATAACTAGCTTGCTCTTCTGGGCTATTACTGTCCCATACCTCTGTCACCGTGCTCTCTCAGATGCCTAAATGCAATGCAGCCTCTGAGGTTTGCTGCAATCTGTGGCCTGCCTTACCTCTTTTCCCCCCTTTTTATGTGGCACAACATATCCACAGTTGTTATAGCAGAACATGCAGCTACAGAACACAAATCTGCACTCTTGACAGATAACTACATATGACCACCACAGAACTGTTCCATAGAACACAGAAAACCACCACATACTTATGGTCACTTCACACCTATTCCTGGACATGTGTGCACAGATGCTAAACATATACGATTCCAAGAACAGGGCCAAGCAGAATAGAGTTGTAATGAGCAGGATTTACAGCTACATACACAAATTTTACAGGGATTGCATGCCAATCAAATTAATTAAGAACAACTAATAAAAAATTCAACTACAGATGGCAATAACACACTGCATACTGATAAACACAGAATCTTTATGCTTAACACTGATCATAATCTTTAATCTAACAGCAAAATCAAACTCAGTCATAAATAAATCCTCCTTTGTAGACTTTGTCAATAGAAACTAGCAAATGACACATTGATGAAAATAGACTAGAAAGTTATCGTCAAAGATATATTTGCACAGGATACTAGGAATGAGTTCTATGATATTAACTTATATACTCAGGAATACAAACTAGTAAGACAGAAACCTAGGTGGACTGGACACTCTAAATTTGCCACAGCAGGGAGTGTGCAGGTGAGTGTGTGGTATGGAAGAGCTACCATGGCAGGGCTAGCCACCCGGTGGTGTAAACCTTAGTTCTAGATGACTGTCACTGTTGAAGTGACACCCCGACCCCATGTGTTAAAATGGAAAAAAGGGGTGTTGGATGGTGAATTAAAAAAAAAACACAATTTGGTATCCTAGCAAGCTACCAAATACAGTACTTAACAAATAAATAATCTTTGGTATGAGTTAATCAGCATTGCCTCTAGTAAGAGTTTCTCACAAAACTAAATGCAATTTTAATTTGGAGACTCACTTTCTGCAAAATTCGAATCTATTTTTTACATTATTTACAACTCCCATTGGCATACTGATAGCACAACACTGAAAATCAGAAAGCACATTTTTACACTTTGTTTTTTCTATTAATAAAAGCAGGTGCTGTCTATATTTACTATAAATCCACTTGGTTTAACTTTCATGCAGATTATTTAAAGGAACATTTATATGCATGAATGGTAACATTTAGCAGCCATAAATAGAAACTACCCAAACACATCTAGTCATATCCAAAGTGAAACTAGGCCACAACAAGTATATATGACACATGAAGGTACAACACTTCAGTTGATTCAGATCACGAGGTTATACCATGTAAACCATAGCAATAAAATTCAACTAACCAGTAGAAGACATACATTTGAGGGCAGATACTCAGTGATTAACGATCTGCACTGTTTATGTGGGAAACACAAGGAATAAGTAAAGCAGAATGATCTATGGAAGAAGGTATTATGTATAAACCTAGATACACTTAGTAGCAAGGTAGGAAGAATGCAGCTAAAGTTCAGATACCCCCAAGTTCCTTGTATATTTTAATCCATTTTGTTTGATGTCTGCTAACATTTCTCAACCCTAACTGAAAAGGGCAACATGAAAAGTTTAAAACTTTGAATCCAAAAAATGGTAGTGATTGTACTGACCTGCCTATGCATTCGCATTTACAAAACTACAGCAAAAAATGACCATGCTTTGACAAACAGTGGCCAGAAAATCTTTCTGTTGCACATGATAATCAAAGGAGACATTGTTGTCTACCCGTGTTTCAATGTTCCTCATAATATTTTCATTCTGGAGTTGGGTGGGGGGTCTGTTGGACAAATGCATCAATATTTCATTTTTAGCATTTAGTTTTAGTCCATTTTTAGAGCACCAGCTATTTACACATTTAAGTTCCCCTTGTAGCTTCTGCATATCTAAAGGGGATTTAAATAAAACACCCAGTTTGCAATCATCTGCAGGCTTGGTTAAGCAGAATTCCTTGTTTTGGATTTGGACATTAGAGAAGTATATTCTAAATAGCAGACGTCCCAGCATGGATGCCTGTGGTACCCCACTGGTTACTTTTATGCCTGCCGCCATCTTTGTGTGGGTTTTATCCCTCAGCCAATTAGCTATCCATCTAACTACACAGGGATTAGTTTGGAGTTCTTTTCGCCATTAAGCTTACTGAAAACATTGGCCACTGATATGGTATCAATGCCTTAACAATGGCTAGATGTAGTGTATGAACAGCGTAATCACTGTTCAAGGCTTGCATTAACCTCTCAAAAAATAATCAAAGTCAATAGCTAATATCTATCCCACCCTTGTGGAGCGGCATCACAACTGCTGTGTGCCAAACCTCAAAGACAAAGCCAGTAAGTAAAGGTCAGGGTGCACCAGTACATGTGTAGTGCTGTTTAGCAGGCAGCCTGGTATGTTAACAAGTCCCATAGTGGATGTATTTTCTTTCTTTTCTATCTTTTTCTGAGAGTACATTTAACAAGTGTTCTTTTGTGAAGATGTGACAGGGGGGGTTGATTTATTGGTATAAGTGACTTTTGTAGAGGTATCTCTGGGGGTGGAATTTGCACTGTATTTCTTTCCTAATGATATAATAAGTAAGTTTGTCTTAATGTTAGGTGCTTTTTCCCAATTCCGGATTTAAGTAAAGGGCTTGTAATTATCCTTAAGTTCCAAAACCAGTCTTTTAGTTATAAGAAAGCCATTGTACTCCTGATGGTATTTTTCAGTACTGTAGAGAACCTATTGTTGACCTTGATTTGTTGGTCATTAGTTATGCTATATGTTCAAGTGAGCATTTTCCTTTTATTGCAATGTTTATGTATGTGGCCCACCAGGCTAGTTTACTTTTACCCTAACCATTTTGATTACTTTTGGTAAGAATAACAGATTTATACAAATTTTTAGATGAGTGTGGAATTTATTTGCATAACTGCTACCTGTGCCCATATTTTGGGGGTAACTGCTATACTTGTACTTTAAGAATATCATACAATAGTACGAAGTCTGTACATTTAAAGCATTTGAATATTGTGATATTTGCATCTGCTTGTTTAGGGTCAGGGTTGACTGGGGATTATGACTGGAGTAATACATATAGATTGTATATTTTTAAGGGTCAAGTCAGTAACATTTTGACCTCCAGTGGGGTCTTTGACTATTTGATCCAGGGTATTATAGTTTATGAGATTGAGGAATTTTGGGGCATTGCCAACATTTGAAGTATGGGTTTTCCAGTTTTTCAACAGGTAGTTAAATTCCCCTGCCATGAATGAGGTTTTGTGTATCTGAAGTTCATCCACTATATTTAAGGAATGTTCATGGCATTCAAGGTCATATGGCTTGGGGGGTCCTGTAACATAGAATAATGTGATAGTTGCTTTTATTCAGAGTGAGTTGAATCTCAGTAAGTTTGGTTTGTGGGTCTCTGGGAATCTGCCTCGAGGTAAAGTGGTCTTTAAAAATATGGATAAACTGCCACAAATCACATCAGGTTGAATAGATGCAAAACCCTAGTATACATGGGGGTCAGTAATAATACACACACAAATGCATGCCAAATGCAGGAGGGCTTCAAGTAAGGCAATTCATTTAGACTACTAGCATTGAGCAAAGACACATTGATATTGTCTGGTGCATTAGTTGTTATAGCTTTTAGGTTGGTAGATCCATTAGCTGGACTTTGCCTAAAAAATGCTGTGGAGATAGTAAAGTAGCCAGTATGCAGAAGCCCTAGTATGAGAGGTGCAAACTGTCTTTGGCAAAGGAAGTAGGGCTGCACAGCAACTCATCCTGTGCTGACACATACTTGTTCCCTCTCAAATTACATCAGTTATTCAGCCGATATTTTCTTGTACCTAAGCATGATTCTGGGCAAAGGCAGGATCCTTCGCAGTACCAGAGTCTTTCCTGAAGCATGGAGAACTCAGAAATGTCTCTCTACCTATCCCTTAAGGTTTCCATGCAATGCCACTTACACCCACATGGACCACCACCGTGTCGTATGCAATGCCACTTACACCCACATGGACCACCACCATGTCGTATGCAATGCCACTTACACCCACATGGACCACCACTGTGTTGTATGCAATGCCACTTACGCCCACATGGACCACCACCGTGTCGTAGTCGTATGTGTTCATCTTACAGGCCCTTGAAATGTTAGAGATCTTGGTACCTGAAAGACAACTCACACTTAACACTATTTTGGTTCATATTTGTGAGACTAGAACCTCCTAACTATTGTGTCACCAGTACATTTTTTTTATTAGAGGGGTTAATTATAATTGGTATGGGCATTTTTTTCTGCTAATTTTCAGTTATTCACATGACAGTACGTGTTGTGTTTTTTAAGTTCCAGAGTTGTAGTCTTGTTAGACCTTGGGGGCTTAGGCAATGATTGTCTTACAGCTTCAGCATATAATACTTTTTCATGTACTTGTGTGTGGCAGGTTGTGGAGGTGAGTGGTGCTCACAGACTTTTTTTTTTGAGACAGTGTGTGATGCATCTTAGGTAAATATATGCAGCTCTCACAGGTACATTTGTGACAAGATATATATCAGTTAATTGTCTGTGAGCATCAGACCGTAGCTATACTACCTGAGTATACCAAGTCCCATGATGCTATACTACCAGAGTATACCAAATCCCATGATGCTACACTGCCTGAGTATACCAAGTCCTATGATGCTACACTGCCTGAGTATACCAAGTCCTATGATGCTAAAATGCTTGAGTATACCACGTCCCATGATTCTACACTGCCTGAGTATATCAAGTCCCATGATGCTACACTGCCTGAGTATACCAAGTCCCATGATACTACACTGCCTGGTTATACCAAGTCCCATGATACTACACTGCCTGAATATACCAAGTCCCATGATACTACACTGCCTGAGTATATCAAGTCCCATGATGCTACACTGCCTGAGTATACCAAGTTCCATGATACTACACTGCCTGATTATACCAAGTCCCTTGATACTACGCTGCCTGATTAAACCAAGTCCCATGATACTACACTGCCTGAGTATATCAAGTCCCATGATGCTACACTGCCTGAGTATACCAAGTCCTATGATACTACACTGCCTGATTATAGCAAATCCCATGATACTACACTGCCTGGTTATACAAGGTCCCATGATACTACACTGCCTGATTATACCAAGTCCCATGATGCTACACTGCCGGAGTATACCAAGTCCCATGATGCTACACTGCTGAGTATACCAAGTCCCATGATGCTATACTGCCTGAGTATATCAAGTCCCACTATGCTAACTGCCTGAGTATATCAAGTCCCATGATGCTGGCAACAGCGGAAGACAAGCTGGCTGACCTTCCGATTTGGTTATAAGCGTATAGACAATTAGGGATGTAAGGCTTATTTGTATTGTGTTTAGTTTGTTATTAAAATTAAGGATATGTAGCATATTTGTATTGTGTTTAGTTTGCCATTAAATGCTTCTTATTCCTAATAAATTCATATGAGAACAGACTGTTATGCATTAGCGAGTCTGTAGCTAGCACTTAATTACTGTAGATGCTCTACTAAGGTACAAACAGCTTACAGTAACTGAACTTGGTCCTATCAAAAGAGGCAGAACTTTTATCACAGCCTGCTAATGGGAATGACTCTGACTAGGCTTGTGAGGAGTAAAATTACAAAGTGAGTGGGTATATAGAGTGCAGATTTACACAGTGCTGCGTAAAGACATCTTAGACAATAAATCTGAGCTAAGAATTTAAACAACCTTTAAAAGAGCTGTTGGCTCCAGCGAATAATGCCATCTTTCTTGAAATAGCAGTTTATCCCCGGCCACAGAATGACCATCACTATCTCTCAGACTGCACACACACTGTTGGCTAAAACTTTGCTAGAACAGTAGTTAATTTATGAATCATAAAATGCAGGAGAAACTGCAGATTAAGCTCAAGCAAACAACTTGGGAATTAATGAAATCACACAACAAAATGCTGGAATATAAGAACTGTAGACAACACACCAACCGTTGAGAAAAACACTTTATAAAAAGGCAAAGCGTTCAGGCAAAAACCCTTCTTCAATACCAATACAAGCATGAATAACAGCAATATGCTTTAAATAGCAGCCAAAAAAATCACATGACTGCAGCCAACATCATGTGACAACCATAAAAGCATATACAAATACAATTTATAACAAAAAATTAACAAAATTTGATAAATAAACTTCAAAAAACATACAAACATAAAAAAAATATCTCTTCAATTACATAATTTAGTTTGTTGTAACTTCTTTAAAACTGGTTTTAAACTAGCAGCGGTATTTAAACCAGGCGAGTGATCAGCCACAAGCCTTAGAATCCACTCATACTCTTTGATCTCCAATGGTTATTGATATCTCCACCTCTAAGAGATGGAATAACCATATCAATAACTCTAAATTTAAATCTATGTTCTACACCACATGCTTTAATATGCTTATACAAAGCATTCTTCTCATTCTCCCTCCTGACTTCAGATTTATGCTCAATGACTCGCTCCTTTAACTTGCGTGTGGTTTTCCCCACATAAAATGAGGGACACACAACACAGGTAGCTAGATAAACAACATTAATGCTACCACAATTTGTTGTAAACCTAAACATGTAAGTCTTACCAGTGGTAGGATGAATGTAAGAGCTATTAGGATTATCTACAATATCTGCACAGCATGTACATCAAATCATATTGATTGAGATTCTGGCCAAAGTCCTTATAACATAATCTACTTTTTAAAGTTCTCATATTCCTATATGAAAAATGGGGTTTACTACCCAAAAGATTTCTTATCTCAGGAGAAGCCATCAGCACAGTCCAATTCTTCTCAATAATACGTTTAACCAAATATGTTTTATTACTAAATGTAGTAACATACCTAAATTTATCCAACTTTGGTATATCATTGATTGAATCAAAAGCATAGTAAACTCTATTTTTCATATAGGAATATGAGAACTTATGAGACCCTGGAGAGATGGAGATATGCTCTAGAGAGAAGAGGAATGAAGTCAGCAGGACTAAGACAGAATATATGTGTGTGAATGAGAGGGAGGATAGAGGAATGGTGAGGATGCAAGGAGTAGAGGTGGCGAAGGTGGATGAGTTTAAATACTTGGGGTCAATAGTTCAGAGTAACGGTGAGTGTGGAAGAGAGGTGAAGAAGAGAGTACAGGCAGGATGGAGTGGGTGGAGAAGAGTGTCAGGAGTGATTTGTGACAGACGAGTACCTGTAAGAGTGAAAGGGAAGGTCTACAAGAGGGTAGTGAGGCCAGCTATGTTATATGGGTTGGAGACAGTGGCACTGACAAAAAGGCAGAAGTTTGAGCTGGATGTGGCAGAATTAAAGATGTTAAGATTTGCACTGGGTGTGATGAGGGTGGACAGGATTAGGAATAAGTATATTAGAGGGTCAGCCCAGGTTGGAAGGTTTGGAGACAAAGCCAGAGAGGCACGATTACGTTGGTTTGGACATGTGCTGAGGAGGGATGCTGAGTATATTGGGAAAAAGATGCTAAGGATGAAGCTACCAGGTAACAGGAAAAGAGGAAGGCCTAAGATAAGGTTTATGGATGTGGTGAGAGAGGACATGCAGGTGATTGGTGTGACAGAGCAAGATGCAGAGGACAGGAAGAAATGGAAACAAGTGATCTGCTGTGGCGACCCCTAACGGGAACAGCAGAAAGAAGACGATGATGATGATATATATATATATATATATATATATATATATAAGCTAAGAATTTAAACAAAACAATGTAAAAAAACACACATTTTATATACATTTTGGTTCCAGCCAGTAATGCTAACCCTTTAGAAACAGCACTTGCGTTACTGCCATCCTCTCCGTTACACAAGTGTTCTTCAGTGCGATTGCATTGTTGATTTTCCACATAAAATGCTTAGTAATTTAACGTGCATGTATGGGACTGTGACTTTAAGAAACAATTCACCATATCAGAGTCAAGGTTACTTAAACTTGGTATACCATATTATCATATATTTTTGCAATGCTTCTACTATATTAGGCATCAGCCCACAAAAATCTGTTTAGTAAATTTCAAATAAAATTTAGCCTGGGAGTTATACATATATAACGCACATTAGCAGTGTTTGTTAGACATGCAGTTGATGGAAGGTTATTTGTATAATTCAGTACATAGGATCACAGGAAGTTACTAGGCTAATGGCCCTAAGGCCCTTACAAGCCTAGCGAAGTTCTACCATTCATAGGTTCATACTAGGCTATCTGCCCTAGGGCATTTATAAGCCTAGCCAGAGTGTGTTTGGCTTTCGCCACCCATTTTAAATGAATTTTTCTATGCCCTTTTTCGAGGTTAGTATACTGTGCCTCTGTCTAACAGTGACACAGAAGTGATACCCGTGGTAAACCTACGATCTCCCATCCACTCATCAAGATTCCTCTTGAAGAGAGTCAATGAGGGACTCTGCCTAATCTGGACTGGGATTTTATTCCAGAGTGAAGGGAGTCTCTGGGTTATGAATCTGTCCCTCCAGCATGTCCTATTTATTTCACTGCTGAGGTTCAAGTCTCTCGAGTGCATAGCTCGATGGGATTTGGATTTTCTGAGGTGCAGCATGTCCATTAATTCCGGGTTGGACATGGCTTTATACGTCAGGCAGAGAACGCCTCTGAGCAGGCGGTATGCCACTGAGTAGAGCTGGAGTTTCTTTAACCGGGCAGCATATGGCATCTGTTTGAGCCCTTTGATCCTCTTGGTGAGGTACTTTTGGGGTCTTTCCAGTTGCTGCAGGTGTCTGGTAAGGTACATCCCAAAAGGGGCATTGTACTCAATTATGGGCCTGATGAGGGATGAGTAAAGAGGCACGATGACCTCCCCTGATCTAGATGTGAATCCCTTCATGATTAGGTGGGCTATATAAAATGTTTTTCTAACCACTTTGGCCACTTGGTTTTCAAATGAGAAATTGCTATCAATTTGGGTCCCCAGGTCCCTAATTACTTCTTCCATACTTAATGGATTACCACCGATGTGGTAATTTGTGGGCACTTTGTTTTTGCCAAAGAGGATGACTATACACATTTTGGCGTTTAGCTTGAGGCCATGGCTCTGGCACCAGTTGTCTGTTTCTATGAAGCCCTTTTGTAGGATGCTTGTGTCAGCTGGAGAGTCGATTATGGCACCTAGTTTGAAGTCATCTGCGAACTTGGTCAGCCACAGTCCTTCTGTGTTGGCCTGTACCTCCGAGAAATATATACCGAACAAGAGAGGTCCCAGGACTGAGCCTTGTGGGATGCCACTTGTAACTGGTTTGGAGTCTGACATGGCTCCAGCAATTCTAATCATGTGGGTTCTGTCCTTGAGCCAGTTTGCAACCCATCTAGTGACATAGGGGTTTATATTTAAGCTGGTGAGCTTATCTATAATGCCCGAGTGGGGTATTGTATCAAAGGCTTTTGCGAGGTCCTGGTAGGCTGTGTGGACCACCTTCCCCTCGTCAATGGCCTTGGTGACTGTGTCAAAGAAACTGACCAGGTTTAAGAGGCAGGATCTGCCCTTAACAAAGCCAAACTGGGTAGGATCCAGTGTCTGTAGGTCCCCAATATCTCTATTTATGAGGTCCATGATGATCCTTTCCATAGCTTTGAAGATCAAGCTAGTCAGGCTTATGGGGCGATAGTTTCCAGGATCCGTTGAGGCACCACCTTTGTGGAGAGGGACCACTGTTGCTGTACACCACTCTTTGGGTACATATCGTCTAGTAAGGCTGAGACTGAACAGTAGTTTTATGTTTGGGTTTAGCTCTTCTTGGAGTTCATGTAGGATGCAGCCCGGGACACCGTCTGGTCCCATTGATGCTGTGATTTTTGCTTTGGAGAGGGCGGCTCTTACCTGAGCATCTGAGATGTCAGGGGGGCAGCACTCTGCTGGGATAGATATTTGCCCTTTTGGTGGGGAGGGGGGGGGAGAAGTTTGCGCTGAACCTGTCAGCTAGGATGTTGGCAATGTCTGTGGGTTCAGTGTATTTTTTGTCATTTTGGACTAATTCTGAGCATATCTGGGAATTCCCACCCAGGTTCCTAACATAACTAAAGAAAGCCTTGTGATTATCCTTAGTGTCCTTTGCAATTTTTCTCTCGAAGCTGGCCTTAGACGATTTTATGAGTGCCCATAGTTTTTTGCTAATACTGATCAGAGATGCCTCCCCTTTTTGGGATTTTGCTCTATCATGTAGTAGCTTTCTCCTTCTATTGTATAGTTTGTTTATGGCTGGGGTCCACCAGACAGAACGCCTGCCTTTGGAGGATTGGGTCTTGGTTTTACTTGGGATTGCATGATCCATGCATTCCTAAAGGTGTTCATAGAATGCATTTATAAAGGATTCTGCAGTCTGGGCCGTATTTTCCACAGGCCCAGAGGCTTTGAAGGATTCCACCTCGGTTTTGAGGAGTGTGAAATTTGCTTTAGAGAAGTTTTTCACTGTGGTTTTCTGGGCAGGGGGTGGGGTCGGGATGTGAATATCCAGTGAGATTAGTTTATGGTCTGATCTTACCAGTGAGGGATACACTTCTGGTCTGGGGCATAGAGCCCCCATGTTGGTGATGATCAGGTCCAGTATGTTTTCCCCTCTTGTGGGAGTGGTGACTAGTTGTTCCATAGCATTTGAGTTTATAAATTCTAGGAACCTTTGGGCTAGGGTGTTGGAGCAAGAGTAATGCTCCCAGTCTATGTTTGGGTAGTTGAAGTCACCCAATATAATGGTGTTTGGAGAGACCTTCATATTTTCCAGTGTTCTCAGGAAGGCCGAGTGGGGTTCCTGGGTTTGGGAGGGTGGTCTGTAGCAGGCTATAAACCGGAAGGCAGTTTTACCCACTGTTAGTTGCACATGGATAGTCTCTGATGCTTCGTGCTGTGCCACCAACCTGGAGGTATGGGTATCTTTGACGAATATTGATACTCCCCCTCCTTTTGTGGTTCGGTCCAAGTTTTGGGGCTGAAAAGCATGGTATGAGGTATAACCTGGTAGTGCTGGGGTGCTCTCGGGAGCCTTGAACCAGGTTTCTGTTACTGCACAGATATCGATGTTCTCCATGCTAAGGAGAGTTTTGAGTGCGTGCATCTTGAGGTTTAGACTTCTGGCATTGAGTAGCATTACTCTTAGTTTCTTATCCCTTGTGATACCTATGGAGGTGGGTTTGTCTTTTGAGCCTTGCCTAAAAAAGGCACTATGGGGGTGGCAAGAGTCTTTGCCAATATCCAAAAGCCCAGGGGTGACAGGTGCAAGCCGTCCCTAGCAAAGCATCGTGGCTTGTCGAGCATGTCATCCCAGGCTGACAGGCATTGTTTCTATGATCATTACCTCTCAGAGGTCTCTCATTGTTTCTATGATCATTACCTCTCAGAGGTCTCTCATTGTTTCTATGATCATTACCTCTCAGAGGTCTCTCATTGTTTCTATGATCATTACCTCTCAGAGGTCTCTCATTGTTTCTATGATCATTACCTCTCAGAGGTCTCTCATTGTTTCTATGATCATTACCTCTCAGAGGTCTCTCATTGTTTCTATGATCATTACCTCTCAGAGGTCTCTCATTGTTTCTATGATCGTTACCTCTCAGAGGTCTCTCATTGTTTCTATGATCATTACCTCTCAGAGGTCTCTCATTGTTTCTATGATCATTACCTCTCAGAGGTCTCTCATTGTTTCTATGATCATTACCTCTCAGAGGTCTCTCATTGTTTCTATGATCATTACCTCTCAGAGGTCTCTCATTGTTTCTATGATCATTACCTCTCAGAGGTCTCTCATTGTTTCTATGATCATTACCTATCAGAGGTCTCTCATTGTTTCTATGATCATTACCTCTCGGAGGTCTCTCATTGTTTCTATGATCATTACCTCTCGGAGGTCTCTCATTGTTTCTATGATCATTACCTCTCAGAGGTCTCAAATTGTTTCTATGATCATTACCTCTCAGAGGTCTCAAATTGTTTCTATGATCATTACCTCTCAGAGGTCTCTCATTGTTTCTATGATCATTACCTCTCAGAGGTCTCTCATTGTTTCTATGATCATTACCTCTCAGAGGTCTCTCATTGTTTCTATGATCATTACCTAGTGCCCCTGTCTGAGAGAGAGACAGGTGGATCCCCCGGGGTGAATTTACCCTTACCTATCCAATCATCCAGAATGCATTTGAAGAGGGGACAATGAGGGTACTCTGTTTGACATGAAGTGGAAGTCTTTTCCAAAGGAGTGGTAACCTCTGGGACACAAATCTGTCCCTCCACAATGGTCTATTAATGTCACATACCAGGTTAAAGTCTTTAGAGCAAGTAACCTGTGTGCCATTTGACTTGCAGATATACAGCATTTCCAGTAAAGCAGGGTCAGAGAGTGCCTTATATGCAAAGCAGAGATCATCTTTGAGTAATCTGTATGAAACAGAATAAAAGTGACAGTGATTTCAGCTGCTTCACATAGGACAGATGCTGAAGACCTTGAATTTTCCTTGTGATGAAGCTTTGTGGTCTCTCCAATTGCTGCAGCTGCTTAGAAAGGTACCTACCAAAAGGGTGTTGTACTCAGTTATGGGACTGATGAGGGAAGAGTACGGGAAGGTTATAACTTCTTTTTTTTTCTCGAGACAATGCCCTTACTTATGAGATGAGCAATATAGAATGCCCCTCTTACCACTGTAAAAACATTGCGATCAAAGGTAAGGTTGCTGTCAACCTGTCTACCCAGGTGTCTCACCACTGAGTCCATACTTAGGGTGTTGCTATTGGAGTAGTAGTAGTAGTTAGCAGCAACACTGGTCTTATCAAAAGGGATGATAATACATTTTTTCATTGAGTTTAAGGCCATGACTTTGGCACCAATTATTTGTTTGCATAAGACCCTCTTGTAGGATGCTGACATCATTTGGAGATTCTATGACCACTCCCATTTTGCAGTCATCAGCAAACTGTCAGCCACAGACATTTAGCTTTTGCTTGTACTTTGGAGAAATACATTCCAGACAGTAGAGGTCTCACTACTGATCCCTGTGGACACCACTGGTTACAGGTCTGCTGTTGGAGGTGGACCCCCCTGTTTTGACTGCATGGGTTCAATCAGTGAGCCAGTTAGCAACCCACCTAATGATATAAGGGTTGATACCTAGCTGGGTGAGTTTGTCAATGATGCCTGAGTGAGGGATAGTGTCAAAAGCCTTGGCTAAGTCTAGGTAGGCTATATGCACAGATTTCCCCTCATCCAGCGGCTTGGTGACTGCGTTGAAGAAGTCCACCAGGTTTAATAGGCACGATCTCCCTTTGACAAATCCAAAACTGAGTAGGGTCAAGTGTTTGGAGATTACCTATATCTCTGTTGATAAGGTCCATGATGATTTGCTCCATGGCCTTGCAGATAAGGCTATTCAGGTTTATAGTTCCTAGGGTCAGTGGAAGCACCACCTTTGTGCAAGAGGATACTGGTGGCCAGTTTCCATTCAGCTGGGATGAAGCCGGTGCTTAGACTATGATTGATAAGAGTACCCAATGGTGCTGCTAATTCTTGTTGGAGCCCACATAGGATGCAGCCCGGGATGTTATCAGGTCCCATAGATGCTGTGGTTTGGGCCTTAGAAAAGGTGCTTACAACCTGCTCTTTAGAGATACAAAGTGCATGTGTGGTGTGGGAGGAAGACATGCTAGTCTTTTTATCATGGCACTGGTGATCATAAGAATCCAGTAAGGGGTCACATAGCTGGCAATGGAAGGATATCAGTGAGCTGCAAACAGCAGAAACTATTTTACAAAATGTTTGCCAAAGTGTATGGCAGCAAAAAAACGACCTTGTTAAATGTAGGCAGGCATTAACTTAAATGTTTCACTACTACTGATGAAGACTGCTCTGTCTATACAGGCTGTCAGCACACACACACCACCTCTCACACAAAATGAGGTCACAACACATAAACCACATACACAGAGGTACTGACTAGAAGCCTACCAAAGGATCAGAGACCTTCCAAATGTAAACCACTTGCACACACTGCTATGCAAATAGAAACCACTACACACAGTAACAAATATACCAGTGTCTCAGCAAATAAATACTTAAGGCAAAACACCTCAAAGTCTAATGTTTTGGTCATAGGTGACTCCATAGTGAGACACACAGAAGTTCCCCCTCATCAGGCTGGACAAGGAGAAGGCCGCAGTCAGCTGTCAGGTGCCAGATTCCATCAAATCACACATGCCCTCAAGTCACTCAACAACAAGCACTGTTATGACTCTGTCATAGTCCATGTTGGGGTAAATGACTTGAGATGTACCTCTCTGGAATACATGAAGAGGGACATGACTGAACTCTCAAATTATCAAAAAAATGATTGACTTCAACAATTGGCCTAGCTTGTTGTGTCAGTCCAGGGGGATCCAGTATCTGTCAGCCTGGGAAGACATGGCCAACAGGCCACGCTGCTTTGCCAGAGATGGGCTTCACCAGTCTCCTCTAGGCTTTTGGATACTGGCAAAGGTGCTTGCCTCCCTCATAGTGCCTTTTTAGGCAATGTCAAAACAACAAAATGTATGACGTAACAAAATCCACTTGAGACAAACTCAAGGTTCTGCTGCTTAATGCTAGGAGTCTAATCATGAAACTGCACTCTCTGAAAGCAATCCTCATGCTGGAAGATGCTGATGTCTGTGCAGTCACTAAGAAAAGGTTCAAAGTCATGGACAGCACCCCAGCCATGCAAGGCTACAATGACTTTCACAACTTCAGATCTCAAAATGAGCATGAAAGAACCAAAGGTGGAGGTGTATCCATCTTCATTAAAGCCAAGTACACTTCGTGATGGATCAAACAGTATGACTGTCTTAAACTACTCCATGTCCAATTAACTACAGGCAAAATACCCTACCACATCATTGCTAGCTATAGGTCCCCATCATAAACCAAGAAAAGCATACCTCCTACCTCGAATTACTGGAATCTCTTGCCTTACAGCCCAACACCTTAGTCGTGGGAGATTTCAACTATCCTTCCATCAACTGGGTGACATACATGAGCACAAACTTGCTCACCCAGAGGTTCCTGGACTTTGTCAGTACAAATGCTTTGGAACAGATAGTCTGTACTCCCACAAGGGGCTCAAATGTCCTAGACATAGTACTCATCAACATGGGGGGGGCACTGCACTCCCCCTGTGTAATGCCCTTCCTGGCAAGGTCGGACCACTAATCAGTCTCATTTGAAGTAACTGTTGAACCTGTCATCACCACAGGAGCAAAAAAACTAAAAAACATTTTTAAAGCAAACTACAGCCTACTAAACAATGGTATAAAACATTTTATACTCTCCACAATCACAGACAGCAATGACTCCTATGCAGAAGTGCACACAAATGCCCTGTATAAACACTTATGCAACTGTATCGGCTGTACCTAACTGGATTAAAACCATGTCCTTCCAAAAAAACAAGCCACTCTGATGGACCTCAAGTATAAACAAGTTATATAAAAAAAATGAAGAAACTGATATTTAACAATATGGGGGAAATGACTCAGCAGAGGAAGAATTCCCTCCACAGCTTGAACAAGGAATCTTGTAAAGTTCGCTAAAGTTAATTAAGAAACTAAAATAGCATCCCTAGCTAAGGATAATCATAAGGTATTCTTTAAATACATCCAAAATCTAAAAAGGAATACACAGCTATGTGCCAAACTGGTAGTAGATGGTACCACTCATACTGTACTGGAGGAAATTGTCAACTTGCTAACCAACAGATTTGGCACAAACATCACCCCCCTGTCTCCACCAGCCATAACCCAAAGCATACCTGACACCAGTCCTCTGCCTAGTGTCTCTAGAAATCAGGTCATATTTGCACTCTCCAATACCAAAAATACAGCCTCAATGGGACCAGATAACATCCCAGGTAGCTTATTAAGCAATCTAAAAAAGGACCTAGAGGACCCACTTGGCATTCTCTTTAACCATCGCTTGAGAAATAGCTTTTTTCCGGCAGAGTGGAGAACAGTAACAGTAACCCTCTTGCACAAAGGGTGGCCATTAAACTACCTTGGGAACTATAGAGCCAAAAGTTTAAACAGTCTCATCTGCAAGGCCATGGAAAGAATCATAATGGAGACTGTTGCACTGAGGATTGTGCAAACATTATCCTATCGACGTGGCTGAAAAACACTGGAAACATGAGCCACAAAGCATCATAGAAAATGATGAAGCTTTTTATCACATGGGTTCACCAATTACCAACAGTTCAAAAGATAGATGCTAAAAAAAACAGATATAGTAGTCCAAGAAAAGAAGACAAAAGTAGCATTGATCATTGAAATTGCCACACCCAGTGACTACAATGTCTTGTGTACAGAGAGACACAAAGTGATAAAATAACAGGATCTGCAGGCAGAAATGAGAGCAATGTGGAAGAAAGATACCAGATAGTTCCAATAGTAGTAGGAGCAACGGGTCTTATAAAAAAGAATCTACAACTGTATTTAGATATGTTACCAATCCATGTAACCCCATATGAATTGCAGGAGGAGTCATTACTGGGCATGTTGCGGGTGCTGTGAAAGCACTTTTGGCTGACATCAAAGATTGAAACAATACTAATTTCATGAATTGTAGTCGTACTTTGACTTAGGAATGGGGTCCATTCCCATCATGGTATTAGAAGCCCAAAATATTTGGAGAAATTAGAAAAAGGGAGAAGACCTTATCAACAAGTACATAGGTGACCCAGTATGACTTTGTTAAGGATAGATCATGCTTATTAAACCTAGTAGACTTCTTCAAGAAAGTCACTAAAGCCCTGGATGAAGGTAAGACATTGCATACTGTCTATTTTGACCTAGCCAAGGCTTTTGACACAATACCCCACTCAGGTATCATTGAGAAACTCTCCCAGCTGAGGAATAACTCTTACATCACTAGATGGGTTGCCAATTGTCTCACTGACAGAACACATACAGTCAAAGTTGGTGACTCCACTTCTACAAGTAGACCAGTCACCAGTCGCATACCACAAGGATCTATGCTGGGCCCTTTACTGTTTGGAATCTATTTCTCGGAAGCCCAAGCTAAAGTAGATAGCTTTTGGCTTACCAAGTTCACTGATTATTGTATACTGGGTGCAATCATTGAGTCCCCAAATGATGTTAACATATTACAAGACAGGCTAACACAGACTAATGATTGGAGCTAAAACCATGGTCTGAAACTAAATGCAAAAAAGTGCATTATTATCCCCTTTGGCAAAGTGGGATTCCCTGCTAATTACAATATCGACAGCACCCCCCCCCCCCAAGTTCAAATCCAGTGGTGTAAGATATGAAAGCACAGGTAGATAGCAATCTGAACTTTGACCACCAATTTTCCACAGTGGTAAGGAAACCCTTCTATGTTGCGCATCTCATAAGTAAGGGCATCACATCCAGATCTAAGGATGTTACAACTCCACTGCACTCAACCCTCATCAGACCATTAATAGAGTACAATGCTCCCTTCTGCATGTACCTCACCAGACACCTGCAGTAGTTGGACAGACCACAGTGGTTTCTCGCCAAGAAAATACAAGGTCTCCAAACCATGACTTATGTGGATAAACAGCAAGCTGTCACTGTACTCTGTATCATATAGGCTGCTGACAGGCAACTTCTGTCTGGCCTACAGTGCAGTCTCTGAACCTGCCCTGATGGATATGCTACACATCCGCAAGTCAAATGGTACAAGAGTCACTCACTCTAGGGATCTTAACCTAGACTGTCACATTAACACAATATGCTGGAGAGAAAGATGTATCTCCCAGAGATTGCCAGTACTCTGGACTAAATTTAAATTAATGTGAGGCAGAGTTCCTCACTGACCATATTCAAACAGAACCTGAACACATGGATAGGAAACTACAAATTCACCCTGGGGATGGCACTCATGTCCTTCACAGACGGGGTAGTCGGTGTTCATCATAGGCTTGCTCTGCAAATTATGTTCATCTAACCAAGGACAATTGAGGTAACTCAGGAATGACATGGCTAGGCTTTTAAGAGTTCTAGGGCCGCTAGCCTAGTAAGCCCCTATGAACCTATAATGGTTAACCAGTTTGTATTAGTTAAGGCAAGCTGGACCTATTGTCTCCAGTTAGCTAAGAATATCATTATTTTTAGAATGATATATGTTATAAATTAAGCAAACTATATTCAATGGCAAGGCATTTCAAATTTAAAGACATTTTTAGACAGTGAACACGAGGAGTCTAATATAAGAATGCTAGAAATTGTAAAGTACACAAAAATGCACTAATGTTTCTTTGCATGATGCTGACTGTCTTATGATTAAAACACTGAAGAGGTTTACAAATGACTTTTACATATTTAAACTGGTTGTAAGAATATGAAGACTGACTGGCTGTGCTACGGTAAGCAGATTGGATTTAGCCAATTTCTTTACTCTGCAAGAAAGAATAATTTCGGTCTTCTCTATGTTACATCCAAGTCAACTGCTTGCAGCCCAATGGCAAAAGCAGTTTGGATGTCATTTTTACATGGTCTTGTGTATGTCTGGATATGTTCTCAGAGTGAGAAGATTATGAGATTTGCAAATGGTTTCCATTCAGTAAGTCAGTCTGCAAATCAATGAAGTGAAATTTCTAGAAAAAAGACACAAGCTCTCCAACTCTCTGAACAAGTACTACATGACATATCATATATATCTTTCTATATTTGATCAAATAGGTTTAAAAAGATTCTTATGATACCAAATGCAATTACTTTTGTTTACTAAACCAGAGTGCAAACATTTACTTATGGAAAGTGAATGTAACTGGTGTTATTTTTCATAGGGGACTGCATTTGTCAATTAGACACAGCAAACATGCCCAGAGGTATACCTCATTAATTTGGAGAGTGTAGTTGTGAAGTCTAAAACTACAGCTTGTTATTAGCCAATTACAGGGTTTAGAAATATTATATCTATCTGTACTTCATTTCTCAAGGTATAGTGTTCTCGGGGATATTGCATTTAGATATCATTGGTGTGGAGGATCAGTCCCCTTATGGGGATGCAGAAGGAATAGCTCTCCTGCACTGAACATGTTTTTCTTGTTTATTCCCTGAGTATGCACCCTCATATGTATATTTGTTATCTGTGCTGATTTTCAGAACTCCTGAAAGACAAGTTCAAGACACTTGCAGATGACTACACCTGATGTAGTATGCTGTGAGAAGAGAGCCGTAAATGAAAGTTAATGATTCAGAAAATGTGAAAAAAATTGTTTCATCTATTAAGACCAATTAAGAAAATGAGTTTTTAATAATGATGCATGCAACTGCTGTTTGTTGTTTTTATTAATTTTGAAGCACTAAATTTTACTCAAGTACCTTTACTCCCAATTAAACAGAAATGTAATGCAAAACCATTTTACAGTTTGAAGCTATTGGTTCTCATAGTAGATAATGTATGACAATTTCTGATATCTGGCATACTACATGAAGTTTTCAAACAAGGCGGCAAATATTTGTAATATTTATTACTGTAATTTGGAGATTCTGGACAAATATTTGGAAAATAATTAGGGAAGAACGTATACATTGGTTATGTATAACTTCTGCAAATATTTTACACTTAACAGTAAAAAATTTTGTGTTGCTATTTATGAGTTTTTTTTTGGTCATTTAACAAACTAAGTGGGATGTTCCATGGACCATTTACCCATGATGGAGGTCACAAGGGCAAGGTTAATATATATATATATATATATATATATATATATATATATATATATATATATGTATGTGTATGTGTATGTGTGTGTGTGTGTGTGTGTGTGTGTGTGTGTGTGCACATGCACTTATGCATACAAATGCCCGCGCATATACACACAGAATTTAGTATGACTGGTTAACTAACAGTATTGCTGGGATGTTGGAGGAAAACTAGAGTACCTGGATAAATCCATGTAAACTCAGTGAAAACACTGTAATCTGAAGTCAAGATTGAACTCGAGACTCCAAGATATGAGGTGGAAATTGTACTACTGAGACACCATGTTTCCCATTTAAGCACATTCCTACTGAGAAGATATGAAAAGAGCAAGAGTCATGATAACTATAGAGATGTCTGTATTCCTTTCAAATGACTCCGTTATGTCTAATATTGTTAATACAGCACTAATGCAAAGACAATCCAAGTCTGGGTAAAGAATATTAGCGTCATGATCATTTGTAAGGTGGTTCCAAGATGGCTGTCTAGTGTATGTAACATGACTACTGTCAGCAGAGGACAGGAGCAGCACTGGATGAACAATCTTTTGGTTTATTGGAAGTGCTTATCACATGAACACTAGCAACACAGAGTCCTGCCAGGGATGGCATTTTCCCACAAATATACAGAATCAGTTACTGCAGTGTTGTACACATGCAAGTACCACACAACCACTTGATAAATCCCTCCAGCAATGATTCTCTCTTTCGCTCTAGTATCTGCATGGAATTTATTTGTAAGCATTTATCTGGGGTGTATTCCTACGTAAAAAAAACTGGTACCCATTTCCTCAAGAGCAATCCGCACACATGAAACATTACGGTCTTGCTTTGTGGAAATTTGCATTTAACATGTATTACACTGGCAATTTATCAGATTTCATTGGAGTGTCAGTCCTTGTATGCAGATACATGTTTTGTGACTAGATCAGTTACTGTATTATTTGTATTTCATTTAGATGACAACATGGCAGGTTGTATACTATACAGAGCATTGTGCCTAGGTTGTATACTATACAGAGCATTGTGCCTATTTTATGCAGCAGCAAAGTGCCAAGACCTCAGAGATGATTACAATGATACAGTACACATCCTCAAAAAACTTAAAAAGCACAGATGATCACAACTTGTTAAGGAAAAACATAGTCAGCAAGACAGTTTTCTTAATGGAGACAAGCCCTCCACATCCTCATATAAGAGACAAGCCCTCTTCACCCTGAAATTAACATAATCACCCCTGAGGTCAAACAATATCAGAACAAGTTTTTGTAAGATCTACTGACCACCCATTCACTGAAATGATTTACGTTTCCCTTAAAAGCAATTTGAAAGTATGACCAAATACGGATTACAGTATTTATGCTGGTACAAATGATACAGCTACCTCTGTATGAGTGACTGGTGAGCCGCTATTCTCCACAGAGAAATAATGAAAAAATGTTGTTTTGTAATGTTTTTGTGTTGCATTTCCAGTACAGGTACCTTTCATTCATTTGTAGTTTATTGTTTTTTTATGTTGTTCATAAACATTGTGTGCAATGGAGTATGGATGGTTAGCTATACAACAGTGTACCGAAGCCTTACATGATTTAAAAAGAAAAGGACACAAGTGGATAAGGCATGTATGCAGCCTTATTATGTAAAGTCCACATGCAAATGTCACCCCCCCCAGTCACACTCTATTCACAAATACTACTTCCAGCTGTATACAGGCTGATTTCAATGCGGTAACTCGTGGGACTCCGATCTTGTATCCGCAACTGGGGTAGTGCTCATAACTGTACTGATTCACCTTTCTCCACCAATGTCTTTTTCTTAGCTATCAGAGCTGAGAAGCACAGCATTAATGAATTAAAAAAAAAACTTTATATGTTCTGTACTCATGACAGCAGGCACTGAAACTGCTATAAATCATTCCTTGCCATGACCGTGCAGCAGAACTGATACACCGTGTTGCTATTCCTCACAAACATTATTATCTTAAAGAGATTTTGCTTGATTCTGTTCACCTGCAGTCCTAACATTAGTGTTTCAGTTTTACAAATCATACTGCTGTTTGAATTTAGGATGAACAACACACAATCTCTTTAAGGGACTACAGCCAATGTTTATGAAAAGGCCTGGCTCAATTTTTGGAGACAAGATGAGTTTGTTATGGTGGTATTTGAATAACTGTCCTATACCATTATTTGATGCTAAAGACATAGGGGCATAATTAAATATGTCATACTAATAATGACCACTGAGAAAACAACTTTGTGTTTGCTAATTACAACATGGCAGGTAAGACTACTGAAAGTTGTCTGGCTACTTTACTCATAACCTATGATGTTATGTCAGTACAGCTCAGAAAATAAATTTTAAATGAG
The DNA here is from genome assembly GCF_019279795.1 of Protopterus annectens. NCBI lineage: Eukaryota > Metazoa > Chordata > Ceratodontiformes > Protopteridae > Protopterus > Protopterus annectens. The sequence continues at coordinate 843,504,938 of NC_056748.1, read as the reverse complement.
TAAAAATTACTGATGTTAAGTAATCTACAGTTGTGCTGAGATTATAAAAGCAGTATTACTGTTGTGGGCATATGACAGTCAGATAACATTACACTCACTGCCTTCAACCTCTTAATTAAAAAAAAAAAATGTAGCTGAAACTTTACCACAATGCAACCCACATACTGTTATGCAGTACTATTTATATAGCTCCAGAACTGCCCTCCTAAGAAACATCTCATATTAGTAAACTGCTGTTTCTAACCATTTATATAGTTACGTATTAAAGAATGCTGCCAAGTACAGTGACTTACCACACAATAACATCACTCTGTACTTAAGTGGCACAACACATGCACTTTGTCTCAGTGGTCACTGATGACATTTTATGGTGTCTTAGTCTCTTGTGACATCCTCAGAAATTATGTATTCATAAGATACACGTAATAAATATATAGTGCCATCTTTGACAGTTGTTTATAATATATACACACAGACTAATCCTTAAGTTGTTGGAGACCAAATCTGATATATCCACTTACATTTGAACCTGCATTCATCACAGTGCAGACAGGACTCTTGTGCAAGCCACAAATCAGTATATCATGTTTTAATCAGGAAGAATGTGACACTGGCACCAATGTAATTATAAAGTAAGTATTAAGAACAGAGTGAAATGATACAGATTTATCTTATTCCTCACTGTTCTTGCTAATTGTTGCAGTAATCAGGGCAAGAAATCATATTTCATCTATTTTACAGCTGTTATAAAATGCCTCCATCAACAAGTTCATCTCTGACCTACTTTCTTCCTCATTGGAATGAGCATTCCATGCCATCCAGCACTAACAACTTGCAAAATATTTCCCCATACACTTGCATTAAGTCCCCAAACCTCAATTCCTGTGAATCGAATGAGAAACACCGGCTCCCTTTATATTTTGCAGTTTTCATTACCAAGGGCTTATTATGCCATTTTTCTATTACTGACCAACAGTATAGCAAATGAAGATATCTGCGCAGAGCCACAAATCCCTCCCCATCACCACAAGTGTACTCCCCCAACCCCCACAAACACACACTTAACTCACTTACACTACATGGATTGTAATATCACACCTTTCAACTCTTGCAAAAAATAGCCTGATATAACAGGCTTAAACATTAGCCACTTACAAAAAGAAAAAAAAAAGAATTTACCAAAATATTTAGGAATAAACCATGATAAATGTCATGTTAATGTAAATTATAGTGCATCTCAATATACAAACTAAACTTTAAAAAAATACATGCCTTAGTGTATATGGTTTATGGTTGGCTGTGCTCCTTTATAATGCAGAACAAGATATAACATTTTATTTTACTTATTTTTTTTCTTTTTTGTATATTTCTTTTAGATGTTCAAGGAGGTTTTTCCTCCTCAAAGAGAAATATTCTATGTTTCGTCTGAGCTCTGGAGGTAGGTAGTTCTGGTGTGATGATATACTTTTGCTAAAGATGCTTGCACCAGGCCGGTGGCAAAATAAGTTTGAAACAGTGTTAAAGTGTCACTGGCCAGACTGATAAAAGTATAGGGATGTTTTACTTTGCAATTATCATCTGTGGCAAAGGCAGAATCTACTATTCAGTATCTTAAACTGAAGGAAGAATAGCAGAAGGATGGAACATGCGGTGATACGGAACCAACCAACTTTTTGCAATTTGATGGAATAGTGATGTAGCTATAGAGAAAGGATTATGAATTTATACAGAACATGTATAGTTGTCTGAATTTTGCTGGTATTATTGGAGGTATACAGAGAGAAATGACTGGCAAGGCATATTCAAATCTTGGTATGAAGGCATTTTTAGCAAGGGCAAGTCTAGCCATGTTTTTGTTTTGGTGTGTGTAGTTTCGAGTTCAGTATGACTGCAAGTTTAGCTTTTTTACAAAGATGACAACAGATGGCTTCGAGTGAGCTATTTCCTCTGACATAAGTTTGTATCCGTTTCAAAATGTAGCGACTGAGTTAGGATAAAGCCAAGGTATTTTCACTTTTCCACCATGAAAATTTTCTTATATTTGGGGTTGCAAGATGAAAGGAGTTTTACAGCATTAATTGATAGTGACAACGTACATAGAACCTGTTGCGGATACATTAAAATTTACTCTTGGACTACAAATGGCTATCCAGCAATCTGCAGATAAGATGTATAAGCCTTGGGGAATGTCGTGCCATTCTATTATGGCCAAGATTGTGCTTCCATTTCAGAGGGTAACAGTCTAATTATATGACTTATGCACTTTCCCAGAATGCTTAGGCATACTTAGAAACATAGTATCGTGAGTTTGATTTTGTCATATTCTACTAAACATAGCATTGCATGGTTTGCCAATAACAGTAAAGAATATTTTGTAAACCAGGTCAGAGAAACCACATGGCCAAAATAATGCATGACATACATATTAGTCAAAACTGTAGCAGCTATCCAGACATCACTGTTCTTGAAGTGTCTTCATCCACTAAGAGACTGCAGATGAGTAAAGATATCTGCATTTTCAGGTTCATAGATTTATGGATAGTTTCTAAGCTTGCAATCCAGGACACCACTGCCCCAGAGCACTGTCTAACTGACTTGCTCAAAGTCACTCAAAAGGCAAATGAGTGCTAAGGAATCGAACCCTGTACTACAAGAAGCAGCTCATTAACCTCTCACAGCCTTAATCATCTGCATTAACTTCCTTGGATCCTCCTATAAATCAAAGAGCCATATGCTCTGTAAAAGTGTACCCCGTCATACTGTTTCAAACTTTTTAAATCTGTCAAAGAAAAACAGTGCATGTTTAAAGGTCTCTGCATTATAAAAGGTAATGGCCTAACACTGCTTAATAAATGAGTTGATATTATTTTTCATACTGTACACAGCTCGCTATAAACCTCTTGAGTTAAGGCCATCAGGGATTATAGTGTTACCCAAGTGACCTCTCATCATGAATAAAGCTCAGATATTAACAACCATCCATGCATTATCCTCTACAGAAAACAACATTAAGATAATGTTAGGATTAATTTTAATCCATCAATAACAAGAAGACTAAAGCAATGCATCTGCATGGCAAGGTTACAGCACACCAAGATGCAGCAAAGCATTATATTTAGTTATATAGAGAGCTGCATTTTAACTGTATTTTCTCATCTGACTTCGCTTGGCATGACTTAATACTTATTTTAAATGTATTTTTATATACATACTTTTTGATTGGGGGGGTGTCACTGCTTTTAGGCACGGAGTATGACAAACAGGACAGATTTTACTGTGCATATGAAGCTTTTAAGAGAAGCTGAAATATGATTATGTTTACATGTTCTGCAACTTGATAACATTGTTTAAGCCTTTGAACTATTTTAGGCTTCACACTTTGAATAAGTAAAATCAAGCCTACATGATGCATGACACATAACCAACAGCACAAGATACCATGCAGAATATCAAGGTCCAGATGCACTACTTTACATTGGTCTACACTGAGCACGTCTGCCACCTCTTTCTGCCCAACTGGCCAGCCTTCTCAAATCTTCTTTGAATTCTGCAATGTTGCAATTCAGCGCTATCTGTAAAGAAATCAATGCTGTTCTGTATATCCCAGATGGGTCTATACTGAAATAATGAAATTCATGAATTCAGAATTTCGTTATCTCAAGCCAATTAATATAAATCATCAAAAAAAAAAAAAGAAAAGGAAAAAAATGTTTTTGCAAGGAGCAAGATCCTACCCTCGCCCCCACCCCCCAACCCACCCCCACTGCCACCTGCACCCTGTGCTAATTATATATACAACTCCAAGATCACACAATAGTGGGGAATTAAGAAAAATGTCCTTACCCCACTGATGCAGATTTTGCACCAGCTGTCAGTAACTCACCCCACACCCAAATACCGCACACAAACAAAACACAAACACATTTGCAGATGATCCATTTTAACATTCCTCTACATACATGGAACAAACAAGTTAGATGTAATACAGAACAACATTAAAATTGACCAACTGAAAACTGACATAACTCATTGCTCCCCTCAGGTATCACTGTAATGAACCACTACAGAGTGCTGGACTCAGAACCAACCCTTGCAAAGTCTAGGTCAGTTTCCTTATTCCTGACATTATCCCTCTGTATCCTGCTCTTCAGCCATCTTATTCCTGACATTATCCCTCTGTATCCTGCCCTTCAGCCATGCAGCAGCCCAGGCCTTCAGTCATGACCCTAGTCCTACCCCTCCACTTTTCTTATCAGCTGACCATGTGTAACTATGTTAAATTCCTTGGTGAAGTCCAGATACACCACAGTTACTGGTAATCATTGTTAATTTCTCCAGTAACCAGTCATAAAACTGTATCGAGTTTGATGGACAATTTTTTCTAACCAACAATCTTTGGTGGCTGTTGTTCTGGAGACTGCTAACCTATAGGACAGCAACAACCCTTTTCCTCAGGATTCTCTCTATGGATTTTCCTGTCACTGCTAGGAAACAGGCAAATAATTTGCTGGATTTGTTCTATCTTCAGTCACCAACACGTGCAATTATTGGAAACGAATCACCCTCAACAACAATAACTGTTAGAAATGTAATTTAGCCCCCAAGTTCCTCTCTACGTTTATATTATAAACTCAGAGTTTGCAGTATCTTGTGGATTTCTATTTTCCTCAAAGATACAGCAATCCTGGAACTGCACATTAGTCATCACACAGTATCAATCACTATTCTGCCTCACACACTCAAAATTGGCACCCTGGCCTTCTCGCACACTGATCAGATTCCTAAGCACCCAGGGCGGCAATCCATCTGGTGGCTTTACTATATCCTGCCTTAAAATAGCCAGTTTTCATTTAACCTCCTTTTCTATCCCAGTCTCTATTACTATTCTCCAGCCCCCCCCGCCACATGTATATTCCCCATGACACCCCTTGCTTTCTATTCTCAAGGCAGATGTGAGGTATCCTCTTCTATCATCCTGTCCACTTATGTTTAGATTATGTCTTTGGTGCCCTCACTTGCTTTGTTGTTGTTCTGCTTATTTCTTTGTGCAGTGTCTGTCCATCCCTCACTCACACTCTACCCCCTTTGTATGTCCTTAATCATGTCCTAATTACTAGCTTCACCTTCCTATGTAGCCACACTGTCATTTTCTTTCTTTATCATTTTTTTCCATCTTCCCAAAACCTTTGCCCCAAAACACTGCATCTCTACTTATTGCCATATTTTATTCACAAGTTTATCAGTGGTCTCCTTAGCTTGTCTTTGACCATCTCCCTAGATCTCTACACTGCACACCTCTAGAATTCCACATCATCATCTCTATCCTTGCATTCTTAGCCTGACATACACACTTTAGACCATCCAGTGGCATAATCACTATAACTAAGTGGTGCCTTTACCTGGACATCTCTGACCCCCCCACACACACACACACACATTCAAATCACAGTCAGAGTTCTATTCTTTCTTACACAGTCCCACATAAGTTAGTTGAATCCTGCAGGATGGTCTGACAAGTCTGTGAAATTCCATTCTTTCTCTGTCTCAGAGCTTGCAATCTACGGGGGTACTCCTGATGGATTTGATTCACAATAATTGTAATCCTACCTCCTCATTTCTTTTATTCCCTTCTCCAATGTCTCTTCCTCCTGCCTTAATTTGTCTTGAGTGACAGACTGTCACTACACCACTACCCCCCAACCTTCCTCTACTTTAACTGCCCGTGCACGTAATTAGGTTCTGACTATTTTATGTGCTTACTCCAACTGTCTAATCAATAAAAAGGGTCTGTTGCCATGGATATGAACTTTCTCACTATCTCTGTTACCAGCTTGGTGGATATGTGTATCAGTAGGCAATCTAGAAATTGCCTCATGTTTACTAACAACCAGTTAATTCTCAAACAAACTGATATGGTATGTGAGAGATGTATTTAGACAATGTCTTTGGAGGTAAAGCTCTCACATAAAAGTACTCCTAATGTCAATAAGGTAGTCAGCAGTACACAAACTGCACCCATCACACACATTCAAAGCAAACACACAAACCTATATATGCTGAGGCACTTAAATGTAACCTTCGTAAACAACAAAGACCTCCAAGATGAAGTACACAAACACCGTCAGCACCCCCAAATGCACTTTCAAAACAACATCCACGTCACCACATACAGCTACATCTCATGGAGTTTCTACGTCTAAGTCCATAAGACAAGCCACCACGGGTCTAGTCACTGGAGATTCCATTGTGAGACACACTGATGTCCATCTCACCAGGCTAAGTAAGGAGAAAGTAGCATCAGTTGATTATCAGGGGCCAGGATCCACCACATTATGCACCCACTCAGGTCATTGGGCCACACGTACCAATATGACTCAGTCATAATCCATGTGGGTGTAAATGACCTGAGACATACCTCCCTAGACTATATGAAGAGATACATCATGGAGTTTTTGGAATATGTGTCCCAGGCTGGTATGAGTTTAGCATTGGGCAGCATTTTACCTTCAAACATGATGCCACAACATGAACAAAAGATGACTGACTTTCATAATTGGCTTAGTTTCTGGTGTCATTCTAAGGGGGTGCAATATTTCTCAGTATTGAAGGAGATGATCAACACACAAGGCTGATTTGCCATAGATAGTCTGTACCTCTCCCATCTGGGCTTTTGAATATTACCTAAAACATTGTCCTCCCCCATAGTGCCTTTTTTAGGTAACGCCAAACTGAAAGTACTTCTGACATATTTGTTCAATGCTAGGAGTCTAAACAAAAAACTCTACTCTCAAGAAGCTCTCTTCATCCTAGAAAAGGCTGATGTGTGTGTGGTCACTGAGACTTAGTTTAAAGTCATGGAAAGCACACCAACAGTGGAAAGTTATAATGTCTCCCACACATTTAGACCAGATACTACACAGATACGGACTAAAGGTGGACGTATCTCAAGTTACATCAAAAATAAATATACCTCAAGGCTGGCCAAACAGGACAATGAATTTGAGGTTCTCCATGTTCAAATCAACATAGGCAAAATTTAGTACCCCTTCCTTTCAACCTATGTAGGTCCCCCTGTATGACCCAGGAAACCCATACCACATATTTACAGTTATTGGAAAAACTCTCCATCCAACACAATACCACATTCATGGGCGACTAATTATGCCACTATTAACTGGGAAATACAACACCAAACATACAGTCACAGAGATTCCTGGACTTTGTGAACACAAACTCCCTGGACCAGACTGTCAATACACCAACAAGGGTGCAACCATACTGGATCTGGTTCTCACTAATATAGGAGAGTGTTGCACACCCCCTAGTGTAATGTCTTCTCTGGTAAGGTCAAACCACAAAATGGTCTCCTTTAAAGTAAAAATAAAACCTGCAACTCCAGCTAACCCTGGAATATTCAGAAACTACTCTAGGGTTAACTTTGTACTATTAAGTGATAACCTGGTAAAATTTCAAGCCCACATAAAACCTGAGAACATTGCTGCTTAACCAGAAATGTTCACAAAAAACCCTATACAAGCATGTTAATAGCTGCATAGATGTAGCCGTATCCAGCTGGAAGTAGTACAGAACTAACTCAAAAAAACAAGCCACTTTGGTGGAATCACATCATCAATAGGTTGTATAACAGAAGGAAGAAAATCATGGCAAAAATTAGGAGGTGCAACACCCTGCAGGGTAAAAGCAGTTTTATCAAACTAAGCAAACAACTCAAAAGACAAAGTCTACAAAAGCCAAATCTGAGGCAAATTTGGCCTCCCAGGCCAAGGACAATCACAAGGCATTCTTTAGCTATGTCTGCAACCTCAAAGGTAATACACAATTGTGTGCAGAGCTCATTGCAAAAGGATCCACCTATACTCAGCCAGAAGATACCGTAAACATTCTGGTCGGCAAATTCAGCCCCAGCTTTACTCCTCTCTCCTCATCTACCTTCCGTCAGGAAATACCATCAAATATAACTCCCCCTGCTATCACTGGAATTGCTATTTAACTATAACTTCCAAACAGGCTTCGTACCTCATGAATGAAGAACAACTGTCATCCCTCTGCACAAAGGTGAGCCATCTATAAGCTCTGGAAACTACAGACTCAGAATTCTCAATAATCTCATATGCAAAGCCTTTGAAAGAATTATCATTAAAATGATCAATAATGACATAGGAAACCTCCAGAAATTTGACTCAACCCAATTTGGATTCATCAAGTGCAGGTCATGCCTACTGAACCTGGTAGACTTCTTTGAGAAGGTCAAAAAGCAATGGATGAGTGCAAAATGACCAAGGCACTTGACACAATCCCCCACTCAGGCATTGTTGCCAAACTTAAGAAGTTAGGTGCAAAGCCTTATGTCACCAGGTAGATAGCCAGCTGGCTCACAGACAAGACCCAGGAAGATAGAACTGGGTAATCCACCTCTACAAAGACTCCATTCACAAGTCGAGTCCTTCATGGATTGGTCCTGGGACTGCTCCTTTTTGGCATTTGCTTCTCTGAAGGCAAGGCCAATGTCAATGGCCTCTTGAAGACTACATTTGTAGATGATTGCAAATTAGAAGTTGTCATTGAATCACCCACTGACACAAATGTTCCCCAAGAAGGGCTGACACAGACAAGCAGCTGGTGCCAGAGCCATGAACTAAAACTAAATGCCACAAAATGCATAATAATTTCCTTCGGGAAGTCATCCAGCCCTGGTAACTATCATATTGACAATGTATCCCTAAGAGTTGACCCAGATGTCAGGAACTTGGGGACACACACAAACACTAGTCTCACCTTTCACCATCATGTGTGTATAGTAGTGAGGGAATCATTCTATGTAGCGCAACTTATAAACAGAGGTGCGGCATCCAGGACCAAGGAAGTCATTGTTCCATTGTATTCAGCATTTATCAAATCTATCATTGAGCACAATGCCCCCTTTGGTATGTACCCAACCAGGCATATCCAACAACTGGATTGTCAATAGAGGTTCCTGTCTAAAAGAATACAGGGTGTAAGTAATATGTCCTATGCAGACAGTACTATCCCTGTATTCTGTCTCCTACAGGCCGTTTATGGGAGATCTATGCTGGCATACAAGCCATTGCCAGTCCCCTGATGAACCTCCTGCATATCCACAAACCATTTTAAAGACTTAAACCTAGTCTGTGATATAAATAGGACCTGCTGCAGAGACAGGTATGTATCCCAGAGACTATCCCTTCTCTGGAACAGCCCCCCCCCCCATCCATGTAAAGCAGAATTCCTCCCTAATGCAATTCAATTGAAACTTGAACAATTGTATGGGGAACAGGAAATTCATCCCTGGCTTGACACCTACATCCCTAATAGACATAGGCAGCCTGTAAATGGTTCATCTCCCAAGCCCCTGCTTGTAAATGTTTCACATCCCAGGACCCTGCTTACACTTAGCCAGGGTTCCAGAATTTGTCAGAGATTTATGTTTGGCTAGGTTTAAAAAGGTCCTTGGGGTCATTAGCCTAGCAAACACCTATGAACCTATAACCATGCCAGCTCCCTTTCACCCTCACTGAGAGCTGTTACTTCTTAGACCATACATTTAAGGCACAGTTGTGCAATTTGCTACATCCATCCATCCCCTACTTCTCTGTGATTCCTGAACATTATATTATACCTAGATACCTCCATGCTGAAAACCTTATCGGCACTGGCCCATATTTCTGTAACTCTGACAATGTCTGCCCTCTTCTCCTGCATTACCTCTTACATTTTCCAAACTTCCAAAATAAGCTACTTACACCGAATATTAATATTGCCTTTAATTGCGCTGAGTCACCCTTGTTTAAGCATTTGATATGTTTTGTATAGCTTTTTTGGTCTTCTGTTTGAATACCCATCACATCTTTTGCTTCTTTGACAACCCTTGCTTTCCATATTACTTTAAAGGCTCAGTCAGTGAGATACAGTTTCCCTTCCCAGGTTTAAGCACCACAGCTCCTTTTGAACTAAGAGCGTTTATCCATGGCAGAAAGTTGATCTTAGTTCTAAGAGCGTTTATCCATGGCAGAAAGTTGATCTTAGTTCTAAGAGCATTTATCCATGGCAGAAAGTTGATCTTAGTTCTAAGAGCGTTTATCCATGGCAGAAAGTTGATCTTGGTGCCAGGTCCCCCCATTCTCCTACCTGTCCTAAGTCCACCTTCCCTTGTTCACCACCACAGTCAGTTGATTTACTTCCTAATTCTCTCCTTGTTCAGTGTCCTGGCTGCTGCCACACAACACAACTGAGAATGCTGTCTTCACCCCATGTCTTGGTATCTATCTGTGGCCACCTTGCTCTCACTTTCTAGAACCACAGCTCCATTTTAATGACCACTTTAGTCTCCTCCTCCAACGTCTAAGCCATAAGTCTGATTTTGCCATAGTCTGATCTCCATTTTCCTGTCCTTAACATCATTGATAATTGAATCTCTAATTATCAGAGCCATCTGCTGCACTCCAGTTATGGCTTTTCATCTTTCACTTCCTGCTGCATGCAGTCTTTGTCTCTGTGATGGCTGTCCCCTCCTTCATTTCCTTACACATGCTATTAACCCCTCCTATCCACAGCATTTTCCCCGTGAGTACCAATACATCTGCCCCCTCACACACACACACTTTATTGTCTGTGTTGTGCTTCCCTAAGTGTACTTCACTTGCTAACTTATCCATAAATCCTACACTTTTCCTATAAGAATTCTCAGAGCTCAATCCCTTTCTTGCTCAGCTCCTCCATACTCAATGTTTCCTGTACTGCTTGTTGTATTGTCCCCTGCATGGCCACCTCTATTTCCAATACACCTTCACTAAGTGACAATTATTGCTTTCTGTACCTGTCTCCCCCATCATGGACTCTCTTCCCTGTCTTCCCTTTCATGGCTTTCTTGTACTCCTCTGAGAACTTTTGTCCATGTCCTCTTACCCTCCGTTTTTCACTCACTTACCATTTTACACCCTATCCTTTAAACTGCTCTTCTATTGCCTCTTCATCACTACCCTCACAACATCCTTTCTTGTCTAACTCGTCAGTCTAGCTTCCACATTCACCCACAAACCACTCCCATTCTCCTAAGGCCCCATATCATTAGCATTCCCTGTCCACCTGGAGTGGATCCACTGTACCACATGTGGAGCCCATCTCTCTCCTACTCTGGCTTAACCTGCTCCTTTCAGATTGTCCCACTCTTGGATCAATAATTTTGTTTTTCAAATGGCATTTTTGTACAGATAAATATTTTTAAACTGGTCCGACTTTCTACTTCAATTATAACCCCTGAATTGCAATCTAATGCCAGTGAAACAAGAACAATCCGAATTTATCACTCTACCTTACACAGATTATCGTTCATGGCTTCTCCTCAATGGACACAGGCGTTATTAGTCCTGTCCTTTAATATAATGCCTCATTTGACATTGTCTTCTCTAAACAACTAAACCAACTTGAGAGACCTCTGGTATCAGTGCTCTTAGCTACTATGATAGATTAAAAGCTCTGCCCGCTGCTCCGTGTCATATAGACTTGTGAGAGATGATCTCTGCTTAGTCTTCCATGTCAAAAATGACCTATTAATCTAAACATTTCATCTAACCAGAACCAGTGTTAAAGCAAACATTTGCCCTAGAAACCCAAATATATATGACTATATCAGCTTCACCAAATGCCATGACTGGTACCTAAGCCATCATATTCCCCATTTATGGAACAGCTTGCCTTTATGTATAAAGCAGTGTGTGTTCATAGAAGACTATAAAACCAATCTGAGTGACTGTATAGGTAAATGCAAATTTTCATCTGGGGTAATGGGGGCACTTAATGGAGGCATACATCTCAACCTCTCAGTGCAAGAAATCTGGGCAAAGCCTGACAAAATGGGGGAACAAAGGCCCAAAAATAGGGACAGATTTTAATTACTGCTCTTTTAAACTTAGAAAGTTGCTAGAGTAAGAGGGCTTGTATTAACATACATTTTCTAAAGGATATGAAGTCTGAAACTTAAATGTATGTCATCATTTACTGACTTCAATCCTCAGATCATCCCAGTGATTTGCCAGAAAACCACACATTTTATGAACAGACAAAAAATACGAGGCAAAACTCTGGACATTCTTTGAAAATCTGGACAGCTGAGAAGTACGAAAGGAGTACATTGTTAATCTTCCACAAGTACTGAGTAATGTGGTTGAACTTTTCAATAGTCTTTTGGGCTGTAAGCTTAGTAGAAAACAATGAACCTGTATACCATCATCAGTGTAAACTGAGGCAAATTCACAGGTTCTTAAGAAGCAGTCAGTCAACTCACATACCACACAGACACACACTAAATTTTCTTTTTCTTTTAAAGACTCAAACCATTAGTTGAACAAAGAATTAGAAAATAAAACTGGTAAGAAATATGCATATATATTTTTGTAGTTTGCACATACGAGTGACACATCACTCATACCCTGGTCTAGTTATGCACCATAAGAGTAATTCTTTAAGGAAATACATCAAAAGTGAAAGAATAAAGCAAAAATGCTAGACCTAGTTTGTTTCATAAAGGATAGCAAGAAATAACATGCCATACATTTCCAACTGTTGTAAAAGAATGATAAATCAGGAAATAAATCTATAAAATGTGCAAATCACAATGATCAGCAAATAAATCTATACAACTTAAAAGCTGAAATTGCTGCAGAATGATCTGTTACATTAGATACCAGAATTTTAATTACAGGCCATTAGCTATAAATAGTCATAAGCCAAGAAAAATATGAACACTACCAAGCTATTGGCATGTTGCTAATTTAGTAGATATGATTAGTACAGTCTATAGTTACAACAGAATTGTAACTTTGTATAACGACTTGGAGAGATGGGCCATGTTTTAGGCAAGACACAAGACAATGGTCACTGTTATAAACCTTCAGTACAAATACTTAAAGTGACTACTGTGCTAAAAGAACTAATAACTTCAAAAAATGTTATATACATGTTACAGTAAAGGTTGGAAAGCCAAATTTAAAAGAACAAGAAAAGTGGGTGCACACACAGCTGGCAGGCCTAGTTAGAGTATGCAGGGATAGCACCTTTACAACCAAGAGAGAAAAGAAAATGTCCCTAAAGAACAAATTGACCCAGCAGACAATGTTCCTAAGAAGTAAGGCCAAGGCCCTAATGTTCAGATACAACTAGCTGGAATAATGTTTACATGGTATGAAGACACGAAAGTTAAGGAAACATGAAATTTTCTTATAGTGCACAATATTGTCAATGCTGGCATAACATTTAGGGGAAAAATGTTAACATTATTAAACACTACAAAGCACTACAAAAGCTTGTATCAAATCTCAGATTTGGAATGTTTTTTTTTTTGTATTCCTGAGTAATGCACATATGTACTATGCATTGTCGATTCTGTTATTTCATATTTAATACACAGTCTTTAGAGATGAAAGCTTGCTCAAGTTAAGATGCAGTGCTGGTGGGGTTACTTCTCATGATGCTTCATTTGACAGCTGTATCACAGATCCTTTTGTCAGTCCTGTCCCCAAATGAAAGTGATCCACATTTGACTGGTTTGCACTATCTTCTCATGACCATTCAGATGAGAACATATACCAGTGGTGGTTCGTGATATCGGACTGCAGGACTGCAGCCCCCCCCAGCTGTGAACCACAAATGGTACAGTCCTACAAATCCTACATACAAAGTGAATCCGGACTGCTGTCTTACCAGTCTGGATTCAGGAAGAAGGAAGCAGACTGCTGATTCCCAGAAGTCTATGCAGTGCTAACCGTATAGACTAGAAGGGGATCAGACTGCAGAGTCAGCAGTCTTGGAATGTTCCCAGGAAAGAGCCGAGAAACCAGAAGTGTGCATTCCGGTGCAAACACAGGATTACTGAAGCTATGGGTTTACCAATATGATTATTTGATTGCAGGAAAAAACTGAAGATTTACCATTAGGATTGCAGGTATGGGATACTCAGGATGCAGGATTGCAGGTATGGGAGACTCAGGATGAAGGAGAAAGCTATGGATTGCAGGTACTGGAGACTCAGGATAAAGAAGGTGTGTGTGTGTATAAAATGCCCCAGTTGGTTTATACTGGTGGCTAGAGAGATTGCTGGTGGTGGTTAGAGAATACCTCAGGCTTGAACCCTGTACCTTGGGTACAGGTAACAATAGCCTGAATTCCCTACCAACCACCATTTGTGAAACCTCTGCAGATTTTTGCCTCATATTTAGTTCTGTTCTGTTCCTCATAAAATCTGTGGTTCCTGAGTTTTTAATTCCTTAAATAGTTGATGGTGCAGTGGTAGCATTATTGCTTCACAGCTAGAGATTCTATGGTTTGATTCTTGGCTGGGGTGCCTTCTGTGTGGAGTCGGCATGTCCTCCCTGTGTTTGTATGGGTTTGCTCTGGTGTCCTCCCATGTTACAAAGACATGTCTGCAGTATTTCTCTCTGGGCCTCTGCTGAAAATTGGATTTGTTCCAAGTCAGACTTTTCTGGTTAACAAATGTTAAATAAATAAAATTGACAGGCATTTGAATTTCAAACTTCATATTCTTCAGAAAGTACATAGTAACACAAAACCTTTTATTAGCAATTGTTTAAGTTTATAAGATGAATATTTGAAATTTGTCCCTATTTTTGGGATTGTAGTCCCCCATTATTGGCTTCATCTTGGTTTTATGTGCTAAGGTTGCGAGCTATGGTGAAAACTGAATTCATTGAATATATGTGAGGGCTGTATTTCCCCATTACTGGGTTTGTCCATGTGTTTTGTGCTAAGGGGTTGACACCTATGGTGAGAACTGAATTCATTAAATGGTAGCCATTTAAGTTTCAGTCTTCCTCGCTTTCATAAAACAGCTGATTTGGCATGGTGGTATGTTACTCTGACTGCTTTGCACAGGGTCCTGGGTTCAAGGCTTGGCAATGAAATGCATGGTGGTAACACAACATTTTATTCTAGCAACTTTCCGATATTATACCAACAATGTTTAAAATGTGTCCCTGGTTTTTGGGCTTTTGTCCCTCCCCAATACATTTTGGCTTTTTCCAGATTTCTTGTGCTGCAAAGTTGAGAGATACAGCCGAGTGTCAAGTAGATTTTACAAGGAGCTGAGAGCTGCAGAGGGAAGAGAAGTTTAGTGCTGCTTATGCTAAGACTGCTTGCATTGTTAATAGCACAACAGGTAGTGTACTTGCTTTTGATGCAGAAGGCTGTGGGTTCTACTCCCACAATATGTAGATGCATTGCTGATATTGTACTGTGTTGTAAATGGGGTGGATGCTGCCATCTTGAGAATGTCCTATTTGGCAAAGATACCTAGTAACTATGAACCTGTCCGTTATTTGCCATTTATTCCCTATTTCAATATTACTAGCTTATCATTTTTTTATGTAATATAGGCAATTTATTCCTCAAGAGCAACAGGCACTTTATTTGTAGATGAAACAATGAAATATAAAGTTGTTTGCTAGCAGCAACCTCTTCATTAGTTACATATGTTTTTTAATGTGGAATTATTTAGATGACTTTTACTTCTGCAGAGATTGTGCATATTTACTGATACTGGTGGATTGTAGAAATTTGAATAGACTTTTATGATGGAAATGTTCCTAGCTGGGCAGTTTTGTCATTATTGGTGCATGCATTTTGTTTCATTGTTTACTCGAAAAATGTTCAAAACAATACATTTAAAACACCCTGCAAATGTACTGTATTATACAAGGAATATAATTTAATGCAATCAGGGAGGTGCATCACAGAACACATGTATGTTTTGTGTTCAAGGGGCCTATCATTTGAAAATAGCCCAAAGTTAATCTTTATCTGCCACTAGCCAAATGTATTTTCTTTGAATGTTGGTTTCAATGCTGTTTCAATGAATGAGAGTTTCAAGGGCAGAGAAGTTTTAATGCTAAGTCTGTTTTCGTTGTGAGACTGCATTGCTTTGTTTAGCAGATGTCTTAGTGTTTGTGCTGTAAAATGCAAAATAAAACTTTCAAATGAAGTCCAAATCATCGTAGAGGTAAAGCAGTATGCACATTAGTGTTTATGGTAAATGGGGTGAAATAGCCAAGTAATGGTTCATTGGAATGGCTGCAGGGGGGAGGCTTCTTTTTACCATGATTTTGTGAGGGGGAAGGGTGGCAAACTCAAAGACAGCCCTGGCTGAACTATACATCTCACCTGTCCAGATTTTCAGGGAATTAATAGATTTTTGCTTCTTATTTTTGGTTTGTTCCTCATAAAATTTGTGGTTTTCTGGCAAATCATTTAGGAATTAAGTCACAAAATAATGCCAGACACTGAGATTCAGACTTCATAACCTTCAGAAAAATGCATGCTAAAGCAAGACCTGTTTATCAACTGTCTCAGTTTGTATAAGAGCAATTTTAGTACTGTTTATATGTTCCCCCAACCCTACATTAGCAGGTTGAGAGGTATGTGCAAATAAATTGTTTTATAGAATTAGGCATATCCAAACCTCTCAACTGTGCCCGATTTTGGCTCAAAATATTGCTCCTCCCCTAATAATCCCTCCGCAAAATGGCAATTTTGGAAGAAAATGTAGAGGATTTACAATTAATAAATAACTGTAATAATCAGAGTTATAGATTACTTTTATTTCAGAAATGTATGTAGATGCTTTTATTTTGTCAGCTGCTCAAGTTAGCAGTACTAATATTTAAAAAAGTGTCCCTTCTTTGACAGGTTCCCAGCTGTATTGTGTGGCTATTTTATATGTTTGCATCACATTTTTGGTCCATTTTTCATAAAATTGTGTTTTTTTGGCAAATTAGTGGCAAATCATTAAAGGCTGAAGTTAGAAAATGACAGACATTTGAGTTTCAGATTTCATACCCTTAAGAAAATTCATACTAATGCAAGACCTACTATTCTATTATATTATCTTCTAAGTTTATAAGAGAAATATTTAAAACTTGTCCTTATTTTTGGGCCTTTGTCCCAGTTCTGTGTATGGCTTTGTCCAGATTTCTGGTTCTGAGGTTGAGAAGTATGACAAATGTATCAGGGCCATTACAGTCAGCCAGAGACATTTCAAATTGTGACATACTTGTTGCACCCAACTCCCCCATGTAGTGACTCTAGATGTGTCAAAGCAAGGCAAGGAGCAGTTATGCAGTGTAAATGTGCAGAGTATCCCCCCATCCAAGGTACACACAAGTACTACAGTAGTTTTTCATCTGTCCTTGATTTTTCAGAATGTTCTGGCTTCTGTCATGTTTTTATATTGTTGATTTATGCTCATTATTATTCAGGAAGTGCCTGTTGCTCTGTGTTTAAGTAGCAATGCTTTAATGACCATCAGGTAAGCTTGTCTGAGATTGTAAGATGCAGATAAGCTTTAATAAGCATACTGTTAAAGAACTGCCAACATTGAAAGCCTTTCTGTTGTTGCCATGCAGAGAATACTTACATAACTAGATAACGTATAAGCCTTGGGTATTAAAATGCATATGACAGTATTTGTAATAAAGGACAGGGTTACATTATTTTAAGAAACTCATTATATTTGTTGGAGACTTGCAGTCATCTTTGCAGGCTTTACCTGTAAACTAAACAGAATGCCAATCTATCATGTGTGGTCCATAACCTGTGCAGTAATCCTTTAAGCAATGTACCTTGAGCTTGTTTCTTGTTTGCTTTTCATTTTTTTACTTTGATCATGTTTTCCCCATGAAACAAGTAGATAGTTGTTGTCAGGCAGCAGGTCTTTTTGGATAAGAAAAATTTTTACAAGTGGGGTATCACAGAGATTGCTAATTTCAGCATGTTACTTGGCACTTAAACAAGGTTGGATATAAATTATAATTAGAACTGCAGTGCAAGGAGAAGTGGTTGGAGTTGAGTGCTGCTTGTTTTTCTTATACTTGATTTTGACTGGCATTCCAGTAATGTATTTATAAAGTAATTTATTTTTTCATGCCTCACAACCTTTTTGTTTCCATCTAGATATTAAGTAAGCTGTCATGCAGCCAATGCACTGAAATGTTTTTTCTTCTATACTTCATTTTGTCTTGATTGGACTCTCATAATGACGGTTTGGCACCCAGGGCAGCGTATTTAATTAAAGTTACAGTTTTTGTGGTTTTGAGCATAGCTCCTCCCCTTTCTAGTTGGCCGCACCCCTTCCCATTGACCCCACCCATTCAGATGTCTCCTGCAGCCCCCCCTTGATTTGAAGTCACCAACCACCACTGACATATACCCCACTGCGATGTCCCATTCTCAGTTCTGGCATATTGACCCAGAAAAGCCACAACATTTTCCTTGAGTCTACCCATGATGCCACTGGTCATAAAGTTAATCTTTCATGCTGTCATCCAACTGCATTTGCTGTTGAGAAGGCCAGAAGGCCTAAAACATAAAAGTCTTCTGTAAGCATCTTCAAAAACTGCAGTCATGCTATAGGCTATACACATCTATTCAGGGTATGCAACACATTTTCAAAATGGTTTGCAGCTTGTCAACAGCAGCTGATGAAATAAAACATTCATTCACTCTTCAGTACCTGGAAGCAAGGCAGAAATAAATGATCACAGAGAAGATGCTAATCTGTTATAGAATGTACATCCAACAGAGAGTCACAGCCAATGCAGGCACCCATTGGAAGCAAGGCAGAAAAAACAACAACAGACAAGATGCTAATCTATTGTAGAATGTACACCCACTTACAGGCAGTTTGGAGGACCTCCAAATCCATACAGATAAAGCAAGGACATGCATCCCAGCTGGCAACCAAACTGGAGTACCTGAAGACATCGATTTAGTTAACAAAATCAATCACTGTTCCCATTACTGCTGTATCCATTTCTTTAAGTGCATTATAACAAATATTTATATTCCAAAACCAAACAAAATAAGTACCACAGATGAAAGAAAATAGTCGTCTCAATGATAGAATTCCAAAGCTGGTTTAATACTCAATTCAAACACAAATGCAATTCGACACACAGTGTTTTCGTCTAATTTGCTAAGACTTCATCAGATGCAAACAATAAATGAACCATCTCATTATATACCCCATTAGCTTAATTATTCAAGTAATCCACCAATCAGAATACAGTCCATTGTCTCAATAAAGCATGTCATTGATATTCTGTTCCCATGTCTGGAACAACCACCCCCAGTTTGTTGGCCTGTCTCCACAGTGTATGTTGCAAGAGGTATTTCCAACTACCCTCTGTGATGCTGTTTGTCAGACACCCACATGAAGACCTGCTCACAGTGAAGGAAGAGTAGACCCAATACTTGTGTCACTTCCATAATATCCACAATATAGCTTAAATAGCACAGCACTGATGAAATTGCATTCAATACTTCACCAAATTCATATTCCAAAACTGACTGCATGTATTTGCTCTACATGCCTCTATACTGCACTACTTTTGACTGGCAAAGTATATCAGCCATGGGGGAGACTACACTCGGCTTTATGTAGAGACTAGTATAGATGATTGACAAACTACTCTGGCATCTACAAAAAGTCAAGGATATTTGCACCACAATGCTGATATGTCAAGTTGTTTACATCACCTGCTTATGGGAAGGCATACCTTTTGTTAATTTAGTATATTTGCAGATTGGCTTGTATATTTTTCTCAAATGGTGCAGGCTATCCTGCCCTCTGCATTGGGGAAGCAAAAGACAATCCTTACGCTTTTATATCTTTGCAGTGAGACGATAATTTATCATGTGGGTGGCCTGCACCTCTCCACATGATAGTTGTCTGGAAGTATCTGGCAATAACTCTTAGAATGCAAAAAGCTTTTTCCGGATTAAGAACCAGGTAAATCAAGCCTCTGATGGAATGATGGAGGGAGTAGGTTTTTCAGGAAATACTACAGAGATTTAGTAACGAATCTTACCGTCTCATGTCAGTACTAATTGATTTTTATATATATATATATATATATATATATCTCAGTTACCCATGGTATACTTACAATACAGCCCTGAGTCTTAGTATGTTGCTATATAGCTCAGTATAACTGTGAGCATAATTGCCAGCTGCCCAGACATGTTGGCATTGACATGTCATAAATCATGAAAGCTTTAATAACTGTATACTGATTGTGACAGATCAATGTTTCATGGTAGCTACAGTTTTAAGACTATAATTCATAGTACTGTTTCACTGAATATGGACATCAACCACACCACTGAGGTGGATGTTGATGTTCTTCCCTGCTTGTTGAAGAACTTTATTATAGACAACACTGTGTGGAACCCATGCATGATATCAGATATGCACAGAGCTGTTAGTTTAGCTTGTTGAGATGTACTATTATATCTGCTCATGCAAGATACTAAGACAGTACTTTTAACATCAGAGAAAGAAAATGTGTTTGGCAACTTAATATGAACTGGGGCAAGATTTAATCGCAAGCAAGGAACAATGGATTCTTAATGAAACATGCTGCAGAAAAGATAGATGGTCCTTCATGAGCATAGGGACGTTGGGGACTGGGGGGGAGCATTGTAGGGGTACTAGATCACTGGTTGTTCTATGAATCAGCACATTCACAGTGCCCCCCCTTCTGCAGATAAATCAGCAGTGAAGCCTACATGTTGCTGACAGAGGACATATGTTATCATTTATTCTCCCTCGCTGTATTAAATGTCCAAAACACAGTAGTGAAATGTCATAGGAGGTTCCTGCAGGCACAGCTTAGCCCCATGAAATTAGTGTTCCAAGAGTAACCAAAGCAGAAGTGACTTGGGTACTGCTACAAAACTTGAAGAGGGGCATCATCTTCTACAGCAGATATATCAAGCTTGTTCTCCAAGGTCGTGTAGGCAATAACCTCTGGATATCACTCCAAAAGTAACATGATGGAGCATAACAGCCAGTATGCGTTCTAGTATCAGGTCTGGAGTGCAACCCACTACCACCTTCTGAGCTTTCAACATTCAGCAGATGTCAACATCTCCATCTTCTGCTAGTTATGACACTGTCCTTTTGTGGTTCATCCAAACATGACTTGTATGTCCTCCTACTGTACAAGCCTCTGTAACATGACAGCCATCCTGTTTTACTTCTGACTTCTCTGTATTTCTATACAGTCATGTATGTCCACATTTGTATGTGCTCCCCCAAGTACCATAACTTGCCTTCTGTCCCTGGCAGCAACATTCCTGAGGCTTTGTTCCCAACTCTTCTGTGCTTTATTTACAAATAATAGGGGTTGAGTCCTCCCAAAATATCTTCACATGCATATACACAGTCTCTGTCTCTCTGCACCACTTCCCTCAGTGTAGCGTAATTTCCCTTAGGTTTATTCCAGACTCTTATCTTTTACTGGCCTAGACTTCCCTATTTATGTCGGTGATGTTGTTGTGTGTTATGCCAGGGCCTTTACCTGAGGACACATCATGTTCACCATGAAGATGGCCTCACCTCATCTGAGAGTCTGGAGTTCACTGTTGACTGAATCACATGGTTTTGCATACATTATAGATACTAGTAATATGTTCACTGTGGGTATATCTTCTCAATATGTTATGGCGTGTTTGTACTCTTCTTTCAGGATGACATGACTGATGGTATTATTCAGCATATGCAATTGATATTTCTTTTCTGTGTATGTTTCTTGTGGGTAAAGATGTCTACTGCTGTGGAGGTTGACATACATGAAATAGTTGTGGTATGGCATGTTAATACTGGTGTTGACACCTTGCGCCCATTATTTATTTACTTTATCACTGCACAAAGGTATCTATTTCTGTTCACATTCTATTAATACTTTATGTACTCTTTGATATGCAATAACACCTGGCCTTGTTCTTATCTTCAGTATGTTGGCATTTTGATAAGGACACAGTATACACAGGAATACTCCCCAGTACAAAGGTTTGTTGATGTATATGGTTCTCTCTCTTTCTCTCTGCTTCATATGGCATAAATGCTTATGTTGCTCAGTGTTGAATTGATCTGATCTGACAACATATGAAACTGGTAATATCTGAACAGGTTAGTTGTTACCTTGCTGCCTACCAACCATTTATTCCTAATCTGCCCTGCAGAATCTGGTGTTATTGTTCTTAACCAGGCAGCAAACAAGAAAAGGACATATTCTGTGCATACTTCTGGACTTTTTTGCATTCTGTCATGTTATCAGATTCTGACATGCCACAACTCTTTCTTTATGTGATGTTAAGTAAGTACAATATTCCCATTTTTGAGGGGAATTGCTTACCATGTTCTGTCATATATGAGCTGCTGTGGGGGACTTGCCAAAGAATTTATTTTATTTTTATTTTACATTTGTTTACCAGGATGGTCCAACTGGACACAGGTCCATTTACAGTGGAGGCCCGGGGAGAAAAGCTCCACATTAAGTAACATTAATTAAACAAATATGAAACAACAGTAAATGCTTACATGAAACCACATGGGATATACATACAGAAATAAAACACAGTAAAGCTTACAGGAACAAAGAAGTTCAGGTAACTGTTCTTTGAAGCTGACAATAAGTTATTGTCTGACAAAAATATTTGTTAGCTGATTACTGTCTGGGTATTTCTTATGTGGACTGTCTGGTGCTGCATTTTATTTCAGTATTGATTTCACTGAGAGAAAGTGTTGGCTGAGGGCAGCAACATAAATGAATGGCGCCTTGACTGAAACACAGACAAACTGAGTTTGATTAGTTCCACTGTGCTGGAGAAGTCATTGCGGGGTTGGAGGAGAGTGGAGGGTGAAGCTACACCAGCTTGCCTATCGCAAGGGAAGGACCCTGGATATGCATGTAATCAGGGAACGGGCATTGATATAGACGAGCAGATGTCTCCCTGATTGTAGACAGGTTTTTAAAGTAGCAGGTTGTGCATAAGCACATTGATGGTGCATGTCAATGCCTTTGTTATGCTAATTTCCCCATGTCACATCTTCCTTTCTCCATATCCTAAATCCATTCCTATAGCCTTGATGATGATGATGCCTGCCCTCCAACTTTCACCACTCTTAAGGGTAAAAGTTCTAGAAACCTATAGACTGTGAAGTCATTCTCTTTCTGGATCATGCAGACCTCCTATCCTTATTGCCAAATATGAGATTCAGAACAGCAAGTACACCTTTACCCATAAATTTTATGCAATGAGAAGTATGACCAGATTTCTGGCTTTGTAGGTCACTGCTAAGTTCCTCTTGTAATTATTATTTACAACACTATCACTAATACACCAATCTTGATCTTCACATTTACGATCCTATGCACAAGAGTTAGTTACTCAAAGAGAGGTGCCATAAAGTAGCACCTTCCTTTCATAACCATATCCTGATCTGAAAAATGGAGTCACCCCTTTTTTTTACTGCAACACTTGTCTGATCACCCTCTCAATTAACTGATGAAGTCTGACATTTTAGTACAGGGGATTAGGCAACATTGTGCTAAAAACATTCTACCTATAGTCAAGGGTTTGATTCTCTTAATCTCAATTTCTCCGTTCTGTCACTCTCAGCAAATCAATTAACCAGAAAATGTTCCTAGGTCACACCTGAAAAGAATCTCCTGTTTAATGGATTTATCTGCTTAATTTATTTATTTTTATTTTATTTGCATTTGTTTTCTGCAGTACAACACTGATCTCTATGGACCTTTTTCAAACTCAGCCTGGGAGTGGTGTCTGGTTAAGTGACTTGCTCAGAGTACACAGCTACACAATAACAAATTAATAAAATAAGTAAGCATATATGTTAAGCTCATGGGTCACTACCTCCCATTTGGGAATAAGAGCCACAATTATTTCTTGTCATATACCCAGTAAATTTCAATCAGTACTTAGTTAAAACATCGTAAGTGATCTGACAAAATTATGTTTAATTCTGTGAAAGTCAGTCCATTAACATTACTGGACTTTCCAGAGACAGTTTCCTCAATATTATTCAAGGTCACATCTATATCTTCTGTGAGAAATGATGTACTTTGCCTCATTTCCAATTAGTTTCCCTCCTTTTTTGTTATTTTAAACTTGCTATTTCAGATAGTAAACTTGATATGTCTTTAGGCTCTGAAAATATTCTGCTGTTCATTTCTGACATGTTTGCAAGTGACACTTTGCACAATTAGCAAAATAAGTCCTGAAAACTGTCAACATAATTTTTTAATCAGTTGAAGAAAGTCTGTTATAGCAAGGTCCTTTGAGTATTGTTGTATATTCAGCAAGGATTTTGTTTGCTGGGAACTATAACACACAGACATGTGGGAAGACACATGCTTTTTTGTGCTGACTAGTTAATTGGGTTATTAGGAGAGTTTAGCTTTCTTTGAAGAGTTTCCACAAGTTTGTCCTAGAAGTCTATGCGAAATTCACTTTCATAGGATAACTCTAAATAGGTAAGTTAAAAAAAAACTTTTGTAATGCAAATATATGCATGGGGAGAGACTGAGAGACTTTATGTCCCTAATTTTAAGTGCCTAATATATTTATAGCCTTGGTAAAGTGAGATTTTTTCCCCACTATTTATGACAGATTGCTAAGACATTTATAACTTTATCTTAAATGTATTGCATCTATGACAAACAAAAGTCTTTATTTAAAAAAATCAATAATGGTCTAATGAAAGGGCAAACAGCTTTCTTAAACTGTCTTTATTAATCTGTTACTCTTAGTTAACATTTTATTACGATGCATTAAATTACCTAATTAATGTGAAAGGAGTTGCAAGTTCAGGAATTCATTATAATCACATGGCAATGTATATTTTATCTGAAATAAATTTGATACTGTCAAAGTAAGTCTTAACGAGAGTTTAAGTCATTTTCTAGGTTTACTCATGTTATTTACCATTCCTCCGTAATTTATTGCAAGCCAGCAGTAGAACAAATAACTTCGTCAGTGACCGATAACAAAACATTGCAGACAAAAATATCATCAGTAGAATGATTACTAATGCCTTGGTTTTATATGGAATATCATGTTAAAATGTATATGCTTATAACATTAAATGTAAAAGAATAATATAGTAGGAAGCATTAGCAAACAGGTGCATACTTGATGTATATAAAAGCTGAGATCGAACTAACAGATCCTGTTGTCTGAATGGATGTGGATGGATAACAATGCAAGATAAAAACCCTTTCCAGCTACTGACTTGTCTTAGTATCTCCTACATATCATGGGAATGGTTTGGATGATAATTATGACTTCCATGTACAATATATATATATATATATATATATATATATATATATATATATATATATATATATATATATGTGTGTGTGTGTGTAGTCAACATATTATAACAACTGTGACTGAAGGGAATTTAGGATGTAGATTATTTCAAATTAATGAGATACTGGGGACAAAGTATAACCTTGCTTTTAACAACTGGCAAGACAAGGATAGCAGAATAAATAATAATTTAAAACCTGCACTTGTATAGGGGAAATATTAAGTCATAACCATCAGAGGTAACTATGTGCCTTTCACTAGTGTGTAATGGAAAATTAATGTGAATAGTGGCCACAGAGGCTGTTAAAGTAAGACGATGTTCATTTTTACAATTTAGAAGGTGTCCCCCTGTTACAGACTCTTGCTTTACATATTTTGTTCATTCTCTTAGGCTAAAGCACTTACCAACAATTCACAAACTATCTATATATCTATCTGGGTCTACTATACATGATCAAAATTTCATTTGACTGAAATTCATTTTACTGAGACCATAACATCGAAATTTCAAAATACTGAAAACTCACTTGACTGAAACTCATAAGACTGAAACCTTAACAATGCTAAATTTCAACATAGTAGTGGCAGCGTGTGGACTACTGTAAGGTAAGTAAAAGGTATATGTCCGTTTCCCCGCTGCAGTGCGATCATGGAATTAGTATATATAGTTAGGGGGAGTGGGGGAGACCTACCTGCTTCATACAGCTTTTGTCTTAGAAATTTGAAGAAGCAGTTCAGTTTCAATATTTTATCTTATAATATGCGATTACATTGTCTTTGGAAATATATAACCATCTCATATTATATTTTAGTAATTTAACCCTTCGAGTATATGGAAGAGTGAAGTACCTATTATTCAAATTTTACCGATGTTCTACACTATGAAATCTATACCTTCCAAACTCCTCCTCCTTATTAACAGAATCTCCACAGATTATAAGAATAATAGCTCTCAGACTGATGGACTGTGTGACCTTCACAATATTAGTTTTAATAAGAAACGAATGAGGATGACTCATCTTTGTTTTATCTGTTCTATAGGTTTTCTTTTTAGTTGATAATATATTGGCTATGGGCATTGTAGTGGCAGATATTAGATGTGGCTAACTCAGTGACGGATAATGGCTGTGAGCAGTGAAGTTTCCCAGTGACTAGCACTGCCAGGTCACAGAAAGAGGTTCTCCCATTTTAATCTCTTCTGGATACCTTCTGCTTGCATGTTCTTCCTGCATTAACATGGGTTGCATCTGGGTGCTCTAGCTTTTTACTACCTCAGAAAGGCATGTGGTAATGCAATTATTCAAAGTGCAATTTCACCTTGCTTGCAATGAGCAAGTAAGTGTATTCTCCTGTAGACTGACACCCTGTCCAGAATGCACTTTAATAGTTTTTGTTCCCATTGGTAATGGGACTTTCTCATAGGTTCATAGGTTCATACTAGGTTATCTGCCCTGGGGCAATTATAAGCCTAGCCCGATTCTGTATGGCTTACACCACCCCTTGATTTGAGTATACTGTGCCCTTTTTAAGGTTTAGTTTACTGTGCCTCTGTCTAATAGTGACACGGGAGTAATCCCTGGGACAAACCTACGATCCCCCATCCACATATCGAGATTCTTCTTGAAGAGATTCAGTGAAGTGCTCTGCCTCACATGAACTGGAATTCTATTCCAGAGCAAAGGAAGCCTCTGGGTTATGAACCTGTCCCTCCAGCAAGTTCTATTTATTTCTGTGCTGAGGTTCAAGTCCTTCGAGCGTGTGGTTCTAAGGGATTTAGATTTACTGAGGTGGAGCATGTCCATTAATTCTGGATTTGACATAGCTTTGTATGTCAGGCATAGATCGCCTCGAAGTAGGCGGTATGCAACTGAGTAGAGCTGGAGTTTTTTTAACCGAGCAGCATATGGCATCTGTTTGAGACCCTTGATCCTCCTGGTGAGATACTTTTGGGGTCTTTCTAATTGCTGCAGGTGTCGGGTAAGGTACATCCCAAAAGGGGCATTGTATTCTATGATGGGCCTGATGAGGGATGAATAAAGGGCACGATTACCTCTCTTGATCTAGATGTGAAACCCTTCGTGATGAGGTGGGCTATGTAGAAGGTCTTTCTAACCACTTTGGCAATGTGGTTTTCAAAGGAGAGATTGCTATCAACTTGGGTCCCCAGGTCCCTAATAACTTTCTCTGTACTTAATGGGTTTCCACCTATGTGGTAATTTGTGGGCACATTGTTGTTGCCAAAGGGTATGACTATACATTTTTTGGCATTTAGCTTTAAACCAAGGTGCTGGCACCAGTTATCTGTCTCTGTGAGACCTTTTTGAAGGATGTTTGTGTCAGGTGGAGAGTTGATTATGGCACAGTTTGCAGTCGTCTGCGAACTTGGTGAGCCATAGTCCTCCCACATTTGCCTGTACCTCTGAAAAGTATATACCGAACAAGAGTGGTCCCAGGACAGAACCCTGTGGGATGCCACTTGTGACCGGTTTCGAGTCTGACATGGCTCCAGCAACTCTCACTCTGTGGGTTCTGTCTTTGAGCCAGTTTGTGACCCATCTTGTGACATAGGGGTTTATATTTAAGCTGGATAGCTTATCTATGATGCCCGAGTGGGGTATTGTGTCAAATGCCTTTGCAAGGTCCAGATAGGCTGTGTGGACTACCTTCCCTTCATCCATGGCTCTGGTGACCGTTTTGAAGAAGTCAACCAGGTTCAAAAGGCAGGATCTGCCCTTGACAAAGCTGAACTGGGTAGGATCTAGTGTCTGTAGGTCCCCAATGTCTTTGTTTATGAGCTCCATGATGATCCTCTCCATAGCCTTGCAGACTAAGCTAGTCAGGCTTATGGGGCTATAGTTTCCAGGGTCCGTAGAGGCTCCACCTTTGTGGAGTGGGACCACTGTTGCTGTATGCCATTCTGTGGGCACATATCCTGTAGTGAGGCTGAGATTGTATAGCTGTTTTATTTGAGGGATTAGTTCCTCTTGGAGTTCATGTAGGACACAACCTGGGACGCCATCTGGTCCCATGGAAGCAGTGTTTTTTGCTTTGGAGGGCAGCCTTCACCTGAGCATCAGAGATGTTTGGGAGGCAGCCCTCTGCCGGGATAGATACTTGCTCTTTTGGGGGGAGAAGTTTGCACTGAACCTGTCTGCCAGGATATTGGCGATGTCTGTGGGTTCAGTGTATTTTTTGTCATTTAGAATCAACTCAGAACAAGTCTGGGAGTTGCATCCCAGGTTTCTAACATAACTGAAAAAAGCCTTATGATTGTCTTTGGTGTCCTGTGCAATTTTTCTCTCAAAGCTGGCCTTGGAGGATTTTATGAGGGATTGTAATTTTTTGCTAGTACTGATCTGAGATGCCTTCCCTATTAGGGATTTTGCTCTATCATGTAGTAGCTTCCTCCTTCTGTTGTACAGTTTATTTATGGCAGGGGTCCACCAGACTGGATGCCTGCCTTTGGATGATTGGGTCTTGGTTTTGTTTGGAATAACATGATCCATGCATTCCTGGAGATGTCCGTAGAATGCGTTTATATAGGATTCTGCAGTTTGGGCCGTAGTTTCCACTGGCCCTGGGACCTTGAAGGATTCCACTTTGGTTAAGAACCGTGTTAAGAATAAAAATGGTTATCACAAAGTGGATGGATGATGGATTGAAGGGTGCTGTTTGTGTTCATATAAAGAACCAATTTCATTAGACTATTTGTGCACGCATGTATACTAAACATGTGATACATCAAATCATCTTAAAGACAAACTTACAAGAAAAAAATCAACAGCATCAATCATCAGAAACATTACACCACAAAAAACAGTGCAACACCAAATTGCACATACCTCAACATATTTAAACTAATATAAAGCAGCCAAATTTTTTTGTAATAAGATATACTACAAAGAAATACTAACACCAGTCATGAACAATACTCACTGAAATATTATCACTGTGTGCCCCACCCACAGGATCAGATGGCATAAAAAATACACAAGTGAAACCTACATAAAAACCTGTTGCACCTAGTGCAAAATGAACTTACTAATAACACTGGCTAACTCTGCATTCATAACAAACAATGCTACCAGATAGAAAATCAATACTTGATGTTTTGCCTAATGAACAGTACAAACAAAACCATGTCTATTACAAATAAAAATAAAAGATGAAACACTAGTGTCCTCCATACAAAATGGCAAATCTATAACTAGTTACAATAAGTAAAGCTAACTGAAAAAATGTCATTTGCCATTGTGCTGATTTCAATCACTTCAGCTTTTTGTCTGTGCTGTTGTAAATGGCCTAGCATTCATGTAAGTGTTGCTACAAGGTGAACTTTTAAATTCTGGATTGTGATTAATTCTAATGAATCTGACCTAATTCTACCTGATTAGAAGTAATTCTTTTTTGTTTGTTAACAAAAAACATCTTTATTAAATTATCACATATGACATAGGCAATCTTAACCTTATTCTACTAGGTTGACTGAAATACTAGCCCAGCAAGGTGTGGGATATGTGTTTTTCTATTCCCTACTGAGGTATTGCAATGGCTACATACTTTATGTCATTTGTAGTAGTCTAGCTAAGAGAATTGCTCTGGGTTTGCTGTAGTGACAGTAGAGAGGAAACCAAGCCATTTCTGGGCCTCAGATTGCTGTATGACTTTGCTACTAGCCAGTGTACTAGTTTGAATTTTGTTTGGCTTTTATTGGTATTGCTATAAATAGCTCACATTTACATTGGGCTGAGATTAGTGCAGGTGTATTGTAATTAGCACTGCATAGACTCAGGCATACTGATCCCACCCTGACATAACACTACCTGTCTCTGTCTGATCCTATTAATCAGTGTGAATAGTGATATACTGAAGTGCAGCCAGCTTCTTGCAGATGCATGATGAGCCACAATGTCTACTACATATCCGCCAAGCTGCCTCTAACAGCCCACAGCTGCTCTGCATTGCCCTAAGCAGCCCCATGATGTCTCTATGCTGCCCAAAGTAACTTGTAATTCTCCACGCAGCTCATACTTTAGAGTTGTATAGTGTATTTTGTGCAGACAATTGCCTCAGTTGAAACATGACCCATATTACATCATTTACCTTACTCTACCCACACCAACCAAATATAATTTACCTCATTTAGTTCATATAACAAGCACAGTACCCCTACCGATTAAACCTACTTTATCTCATTAAGTTCATATAACAACTCAGTGTAAACCCTCCCTAAGAAAATCTACATAGTTGCATTCTGCCACAGTATAGATCACCATCTCATTCACTGCATATAGTACTCACTCAGTGAAATCCTAATTATCAAATTCTCTGGGAAAATGACAAAAGGATAGCCTGCTTATTTTTCCCTTTTGTTGCCAGTTATATAACAACTGGTATCCTAATGCAGTACAGTAATTGCCTTATGATCATAGATAATGAATTCTTACTCAAAACAAGAAATTGTGAGAGATGCAAACATTTAATAAACATGGAGGTATCACTCACCAAAAAAAAACATGGAAAGTGAGCAACACATACTACCACTACCAAACATCACACCAATCTACAGTATAATTTCTTATGCTGAGGCTGTGAAAACATCATTGTCAAAGACTTCTAGAACCACAAAGACTTGATTTCAACAAAAATCCAGCAGCACATCACCTTCAGACACACTTTCAGCAAACAGTCACCAAAAGTTATATTTTCTTAAATCCAGTACACCAGAGCACTCTGGAAATAGAAATAGTTTAGTGACTGGTGACTGTATATTCAGGCAGATTCTTATTTCAATGAGGCTGGACAAAGACAGGGTGATGGTGAGTTATCCTTCAAGTGTAAGGAACTCTGATATCTCTAAGGTTCTTAAGACCCTTCCAAGTAACAAATATGATTATGGCATGGTGGTGGTCCAAGTGGGGGAAAATAACTTGGGACACAAAACTCTGAAGGATATTCAGAGACATCAGAACTCTCCATACATGTCAAAAAATGCAGGCAAAACTCTGGTCCTGAGTGGAATCCTTTCTTCTTTAAGAATGATGCCTAGGTATAAAGAAAAGACAATTGGCTGAAAAGTTGATGATATTCCAGGGGGATCCATTATACATTAGCAGGGACTTCATGCTTGACAATCCTACTTTTATTGCAAAGGATGTCCTGCATCTCTCATGCCAAGGTTTCTGCATACTGGCTAAAGCCTTTGCTTCCCCACAGCACCATTTTAGGCACTAATGGACATGTCATATAAGTAAGGCTTCAAATATAAAACAGGATTGCAGAAAGGTGGCTCTGCTCAAAGCCAAAAGTCTCAACAAGAAACTGCCCAGCCTTGAGACTCTCCTCCATTTGGAACATATCCATATCTGTGTAATTACTCAGACCTGATATTCAGAAACCACTCCCTCCATCTCTGAGTTTTGCAAATTGCAATGGCTTCAGGCCCAATTGCAACTGTAGTAGGATCTTCATATTTGTTAAGGAATAAACCACCCCTAGACAGTTTCCAGGAGTCCCACAAATGGAACTCCTTGAGCTTCATATCACACTAAGGACCAATCATCACTTTATAGCCTGTCACAGGATACCCTATATGCTCCATAAAGATCATGTAAGGTTTCTAAATGTACTTGAACTCCCTATAAACAAGAACTCCATTGTTTTGGAAAGCTTGAACTTCCCCCCAATAAACCAAAGTACCTATATCTCCTATGCAGACTATGCCCAACATGTCTTAGAAATTAAAAAGAAAAAAGAAAAAACACCTACACAAGATTGATAAGAAATCTACTAACAGACTCAGTATTACTGATGTAGTCCTTATGACTATATCAAGTTCATACACTAGTCCCCTGTTATCTCCTTCCCTGGTTAAGTCAGATCATAAACTAGTTGCCTTCACACTCTATATCTCTAATCCCAGCAAAACCAATATCTCAGAATTCAAGGATTTCAAAAGTACCATTCCCATCAAATTTTATGATGGAGTTTCAAAATTCACTTATAGCACCATTGCCACAGATTTGGCCATGGCAGGTACCATCACAAGAAATCATATGCCCATACATATAAATGTATAGAACTGGCAATCCCAAACATATCTAAATATAATGTGAAATTTAAAATCAAACTACCAAGGTGATCCACCAACATAAACAAACTCTACAGTAAAAAAAAATCCGTAAAGGGTACAGCAGATCAAAATACCCTCACGTTAAGGATAACATCAGAAAATTGACTAAAAACTTGCACAATGCTATTATGTATGTTTAAACAGCCCATGAACTTAGGTTAGCATCTAAAGCTAAGGGCAATTACAAAACCTTCTTTAGCTGTGTTATGAAATTAAGAAATAGTAGTTAACAGTGGTCTGAGCTTATTAATAATGGCACCACCTACTCTGATCTAATAGACATTGCCCATATACTAACAAACAAATGCAATATGAATTTTACGCCAGAGGTGACTACCCAAGGCCCACCTATCCCTGAGTTTCTTAAACCCCAGTCTTCATTAAACAGCATATACTGAAAGTACTCGCCAAGACTAAAAATATTTCCTCCATGGGACCTGACAATATAATGGGCTCATCAGCTCGATAAGTCTTATTTGCAGAGCAATGGAACCCATTATAACTGACCTAATAAACTATTTAAAATTTCATCCAGCTAGACCCACAGCAGTTTGGCTTTGTCAAGAGTATATCTTGTCAAAGGAATCTAGTTAACTTTCTCTAGAGGGTAACATAGACTGTTGACTGAGGCCATGCTGTCCACTGTGCCCTATGATGGCATAGTTAAATAAGCTTAATACATTACAAAAAGATCTCCATGTAGAAAAATCGATAAACTGGGGAGAACACGGAATCTATAGGTGCCTCATTACAGAGTATGAAGGTGACCAGTAGTGCCCCACAGGCTTCAGTGCTGGGGCATCTTTTTGTTCAGCATTTACTTTTCTCATCTCCAGCCCATGAATCAAGGACTCTGGTTAACCAAGTTTGCAGTTGACTGTAAACTGGAAGTCACTGTTAATTTTACCTCTAATGCCCAAGCTCTTCAGCAGGATCATAGTCTCATAAATACTAAAAATGGGCTCAAACTAAATAATAAAAAGTGCAATATTTTCATATTTGGAAAAGAATCCCTATCCCCAGCATACAACAGAGAAAATATCTTCAGTCCAATATGAGAATGTTGTTAAAGACATTGGAACTTGGTTTGATAACACTCTCTTCTTTGATCATCATATAATGACAGAAGTTGGAAAGTTCTTCCAATTAACACAGCTAATTTCCATAGGAATATAATATCATCTAAAGAGGTCATTCCCCCCTATATTTAACACTGATTAAGCCAATTATTGAATACAGTGCCACTTTTTGATTGTACCTCACTAGATACAGACAGCTGCAACAAATTTCCTTACTAAGATCATCAATGGCTTAAAAAATAGGCTACCAGAAAAGACTGGAAGCACTGTCTCTTTCTTCAGTATCTTATAGACACCTGAGGGGAGAGCTTTGTCTTGCTTTCTATGCCATTAGGAACATAATGGTCCTCAATCTCACATATCCCACAAATTAAACATTCCCACAAATACTGGAACCCAGGATCTGTTGAGGTCTTTAGTCTGTTTGTTTACTAGGTTATTACAGTGATCACAATAGATCACTTGCAGATATAGCCCAGGTGAAGAAATTCACAGAAAAATAACACAGACCAAATTCATATACAGACTAATCACAGAAGATGGATAGTCCAATAGACAATTGACATAATATGTAATTATTAACACAATTAAAACAAAATGTGAATTAATTTTAGTAATGCATTTTGAGAGGGAAGCAGCAGGTGAGAAGAAAGGGTCAAAGTAGGTGTGATGCGGGTGAAGAAGTTAGGATGTGTGTCCACTGGAAAGGCACCTGCAGTCAGATTTCTGATGGTGGTGTCTTTTAAACTTGATGTCTAAATGTAGGGAAAGAGGTAACTTCTTGTGCTGGTGGTGGTGGTGGGGTTGCCAGAGTTTGGATATAAGAATGCAGAAGGAATGGTTGGTATTCATGCAGTTTGAGTTGGGGTGTCTAGAGTGAGGGAGTTAATTGGGAGAGTATGTGGTGGTGATTTTCTTGTAGAGTTTTAGTGAAAGAGGTGGGAAGGCACCTGGTTGAAGTAGTTTGAAAAGAAGAGTCCACAGGAGTAGCTCAGCTCTGTAGGAAAATGGCAGCCATTTTATTTTAGAGAGGGTGATGCAGTGGTGTTTCTGAGGAAGGAATTGGAAATGAATCTACAGATTTTGTTTTCAATAAACTGTAAAGTGGATGAGTTTTTTTTTAGAGGTTGTTGTTATGATGTCGAGATCATATTCAAACGGAGAAAGGAGGACTCCTTTGTCTATTACAACTCTGGCTGCTCTGAAGAGAAAAGGGCATTGGAGGTGATACAGATGAGCCCATTTTCACTCTGAAATCCTTATTTGTTAAGAATTATTGGAATCAGGTGTATATGCTGGGGCTAACCCGATTTCATGGGGAGAGAGAAGGAAGAAGGGGTGAATAAGATTAAAAGCTTTGGTAAAGTCAATGAATAGAGCTCCTGAAATATTTCCTTAATCCATGTTGAGAAGGATCTCATCTGTAAGTGACCATAATGTTGTCATTGTCTAGAATCCATGCCATTAAAGAGTGAGAAGGTGGTACTGTTGGATGTAAGTGGACAGTTGCTTGTAGATTCCTTTTTCCAGTTTTCCTCCAAGTTTAGGGAGGATGGAGATAGGGCGGAAGTGGGAGGCATTTTTAGGCAGATGCTGTTTAAATTTTCATCAGCAAATAAATAAATACAACCTGGTGGAGAGGTAGGCTAATTCTTCAGCACCTTCTCAATGAATGAAATAGACTCCACCTGTGCAGTTTTATACATTATCTTCCATCAAATGGGAATTAGATGACTATTTACAACTTCACCCCTTGCTTTACTGGCATAGTCCTCCTCAGAAAAGGGGGCATGGGTTAAGGGTGGGCACTTGTGAAGCATAAATGGTCACAGGACTCACTTTCCTTGTATTTCCTGAATATGTTAATGCATTTCCCTTGCCTTTAGTATACCACACATGAACATTTATTCATTTAACTTAAATGAGCTATATAGCCCAATTAAAAATATGCATAATGTTTTTGTTAACAAAAAAGATGAAAATTAGTTTCTGCCTCTCTCTACAGTAAACCTATCTTTCTGCAAAAGTCCATGATAAATTAAGCAAGTGTGGACCTGAGATAGCAATTACTTTTTGACACTCACAGAAGAATGCAATCTGCAATTTTAATATTCAATACTGAAGTCCAAACACAATGCATGAATCAAATGTGAACCTAACGGTTCTGCAATTAAAACAATAAATCATCTTTTATTTGGGAATGATATCACAGGAGCTAGTGCCTCCTATATAGTACAGGAACCAATCTGGACTCCCAGGAACAAGAAATATGATATTACTCCTATAGGCACCAGTTAAAGTAATGAAATGTCCCATTTGAGCTAAGTGACAACTTCATAAAATTAAAAGACATATTTAAAATAGGTGAGTTGCTATGTACAGATATTGACTCTGGCAAGTTACTGATACAGTCACTTTATAGTTTCATCTTTAAGTAATGCTTTAATCAGAATTGTTTATTAAAATCAGTAGAACAAAAGACAGCAGTCAATTACCAGCCTAGCCAACAAGCTTGTATTAATATCAATTGTCAACCATAAATCATTGTATTACCACTTAAATGAATTGATAGTGGCCTAAGCTCTGAGTCTTGAGGACCAGCACTCAGTGTTGTGAATCTGAGATTAGTCTCATTGAGAATTACTGTGAATCTACTAAAAATTCTCATTCCAGGGCCAGGGAATGCAATCAGGAAGACTTTCCTAGAGTCTTTGTACTTTTTCCTTGAGTTTCTGTATAACAGCAGCACTTTTGACCATAATAATATAATAAAATGTTCCATGCCTTTGTGTTATGTATTTTGTATAAAATTATCACAGATATTTCAATAGAAGTATTTATGGGTAACAGAACAGCTATCTAAATAAAAGGTTTAGTGCCACTGGAGAATTTAAATTATATATAGCAGCTAAATTATTAGGGTGCGGAGAACATATGTTGCAGTGTCCTTGCATAAAGGTGGTCACTGTACCGACACTGGGAATCACAGGACTTTTACTCAAACTAGCGTCATTATTGTAAGGTTATAGAATGTGTTATGTAATTTATATTGTTATACCAACAGTATATAATTTGTATCACATAGGATCACCTATTACCAACAGTTCAAAAAAGAGATGTGAGAAGAATAGATATGGTAGTCCATGAAAACAAGAGTAAAGTAACGTCAGTTATTACAATTGCTACACCCAGTGGTTACAGTGTCTTATGTACAGAGACGCAGTTATAAAATACCAGGATTTGCAGGCAGAAATGAGGACAATGTAGAAGGAGGACACCCAGAGAGTTCCAATAGTAGCAGGAGCAACGGGTCTCATAAAAAAGAATGTGCAATCATATTTAGATATGCTACTGATACTTGTAACTCATTGCAGGTGCTGTGAAGGGCACTTTTGAGTAACATCAAAGATTGAAACAATACTAATTTCATGAACTTTAATCATACTTTGACTTAGGAATGGAGTCCATTCCTGTCGTGGTATTATAAACCCAAAAGACTTAGAGAAATCAAACCAGCATTGTACTTCCTAGAGAGGCACCAGTTCAGCTTTGTAAAAGTAAGATCATGTTAGAATAAGTTTATTAAAGGGGTTAGTAAGGCACGTATAAAAGGCATACATTCCATGCTAAGTGGACCATCCTAAGGGACTTCCACACCATCCTCAGTACTAAATTATTGACAATGTCTAGCAGTTCAACATTAAACCATATATATATAGTTCACTGGACAGTTAACTGGATATCTGGTAGAACTTGTACTGTTATAATTGAGGGGTATTTGTTATGGACAGAAAATACCAGTAGCAGCGTCTTACAGGGCTCTGTCTTAGGACCCCTATCTCTTTGCTATATACTTTGCTGATGTAAATGTTGAAATCAAGAGACTATTGGGTAATCATGTCTGCCACAGTTTGCAAAATAGAGCAGTTATCAAATCTCATTCCGATAATTAAATTTGCCAGCAAGGGCAGAACTATGCAAATTCTGTGTGCGTTAATCATGGAGTTGCCCTCATTGCAGAGAAATGCAGTATATTTTCCTTCACTAAATCCACCATCATCACTACATACCACATTCTAACATTCTACCTAAATCTGACCCAGTCATCAGAAACTTGGGTACTCATGTTGATAAAATAAAATAAGAAACACCTGATCTAGAGAGTCCATTTATGTTAATAAGAATAACAGACACATACTTTCACACAAATAGTCTTTCTAAAGCTTACTTGTTAACTGGCTTATGCTACTTGGCATTTGAAATTGCCCATTTTTTTTCAGTTCTTTGTTTCCATACTAGGCTTTGCACTGACTTTCTGTACATATCTCTTAGACTTGGCTCTTTATCTTTTCAAAAACAGTTTTTTTTTCAGCTTTACATCCAGATGATTTAAGTTCTTTAGAGTATCACTGCATTGGGAATGTGAATTTTGGTTAAAGAATTATGCTTTGACGGATGGCAGTATGAACACTAAATCTCTGAAAGCAGCTTTCTACAAATGAGAGGTGTTGCACTTTCTCCACTATATGAGTGTGGTGGTCTTCCCCCCCATGGGGGGGGGGGGCCTTGTCCTCTACAAAAAAAAAAGCTTGAAATCATATTCACTGAAAGTGGTTTTCAGTGAATCACATCTGAACATTTGTTGGAAGAGTAATCTTTCAATGGATAAAATAAAGCCACTGCATTGATCTTGTATCTCTTGAGGCAACAGGGCAGTAATACCATTTTCAAAATATTGCCTGCATCTATCTCTTTTAAACTGGTGGTGCTGCGGTAGCGCCGCCTCAGAGTAAGACCACGTCCTGTTCGATTCTCAGCTAGAGTGTCTTCTGTGTGGTGACATGCATGAATGGGCGTACCTTCATTGAAGGTTGTGCATCAGGGCTGGCAACTCGGCTCGTAAAAATCCACTGACAATCATTGGCGGACCGGAGTTCCACTGTGGCGACCCCTAACCAGGAAAAGCCGAAAGACACAACAACAGCAGCAACATCTATCTCTTTTAAACCAAATTAAGTTTTTCATTGAACAAATCAAATGATTGCAAACAGGCTGTAAGCCCATTTGTATATTTATAAATCTTCAGTCCTTTCAACACAATGTTTAAACGTTCACATTGCTCAAAATACAAATTCCCTAAATTCAAACTTTGCATTTTATATATATATATATATATATATATATATATATATATATATAAATATATATATATATATATATATATATATTTTTTTTTTTTTTTTTTTTTTCTAACTGCTGTTCCAAACTAGGTTGGTGGGGACCACCATGTATATCATTATTGTTCAAAGCAACATCAGCAAAAGGATCATTTGTAAGGTCAAGCAAAACTTCATAGCCAGTGCTTGTAGTAGAGCCATGTGAATTCAATACACAGCTGTTTTCCCTTTCATCATCACTGTTGCCCCTGCCACCAGCCCCACTGCAATTTGGTTCAATAAAAGTCTGAGGTGAAACTATATGTATTAAATGTTTCTTATAAATGCTTTCATAAATATTATCTGTGTACAGGGTGACGTGTGAATTTTGAGATGTTCCTGAATTTTTATGAAGGTCTCATGGATATTGTTAACTGAAATCAGTATTTAAGTGTGGATGGAAAGGATTTTTTTTATTCTAATGAAGACTTTAATCAAAAGTGCAAAATAAAGATATTTCTTCACTGTGTGGTTGCCTTTAGATGTTTTTGGTTTGGATTTGTACTTTATACATCTGTGGCATTTGGTGTTTTTAAGTTTTGACTTGCTTAATTATTTTATTTTTATTCCATTTTTCAGTGATGTTGCTTCCCGTAATTATTTCTGCAACAAGTGAGCTTTCATAATTACAGTGGATATAAAATGTTTATACACCCATGTTAAAATGCCAGGTTTTTGTGATATAAAAAATGAGACCACAATAAATCATTTCAAAACTTTTTCCACCTTTAATGTGACCTATAACCTATACAATTCAACTGAAAAACAAACAAATCTGTTAAGAGGGGGAAATATAAAAACCTACAATAAGCTGGTTGCATAAGTGTGCACACCCTTAAACTAATACCTTGTTGAAGCACCTTTTGATTTAATTACAGCATTCAGTCTTCGTGGGTAGGAGTCTTATCAGTGAGGCACATCTTGACTTGGCAATATTTGCCCACTCTTCCTTGCAAAAGTGCTCCACTGTATTATTAATTAGCAAAACAAAAATTCTACACATCTTGCATGGATATGTCTAGATTGAAAGACTTGTTTTTTGCATACACACTAAAAATAAATACTCACTTGTTTTGTTGATCGGTTCTTTAAAAAAATATCAGAAGGCTTCAACTCAATTTTGGTTTCCTTAATTTTGTATTATATGCTGTAACGTGTTTATTTTATGGCACAGTTTCTGTAGTCATTTACAGTTTTGTAGCTTTATTTGTCATCATGAAGATGCACTCCAGTATACAAACTAACACAGATTATATGATAGTCAAGTAGCAGAAACACACGAACAACGTGTAACACTCAGTGCAGCACATGAACGATTTTAAGGTAGCAAGAGTAGCGCAGATCAAATATAAACTAGATACATTGTCATATATACGTCATACATTCTCATGCAAAGACATAATATACTTCTAAAGTCACTTTCAAGTTTTATCTGTCAATTATACGTCAAAATCATTTTAAATTTCCAAAGCAATCTTCTACTGATGGAAGTGAAAAAGTCAATCACTGAATACTTCAAATCACAACTGCAACAACAGGCATCAAAGCTTCAGTTAACATTTAATCATAGCCATGAGTAACTGAAACTTCACAATTACAAGGATTAACTAGTAACAAAAGGCACTATGCTTTGTGAACCAATCAGCTTCACAAATTAGATGCAATAGTCCCTCACCAAACTATAGTAAGATATAATAAACTTTCTAATTCAGAGTCTACATTAAGGATACCAATAATTTAGTTGGACTACAAGTTAGAGATTGCCTTCCCTATCAAAGATTAATATCAGAGTACAGGCAAAGAGAAAGAAATGTATGTGTGGGGGGGAGCTAAACAAAAGACCAGCACTGGTAGAGTTTTTATTTAGTACAATCTAGAACAGAAGCTATCATCAAAAAAGGAATAATTAGTACAGCATATAAAATATTGCATGATAACTACAGGAATCAATCAGAAGAGGTTAGAAAGGATGAAAAGAGAGACTGGATAAGCAATTCACAAAGAAACAATGTGGGATATATGTATGCCATCCAAATATACAACAAAAACTAGAAGATTTAGAATTTTTGCTTGGAAATGTTTACATAGATAATTTTTATACCCCAAGTAGACTCCTGAGAATTTTTCCTCGAGTAGACGGCAAATGTTGAAGGTGCAGTGGTAAAGAAAGAGGTAATTGGAAACATTTTCTTGGAGTGTAATGATTTTATAAAATTTAAAGATTCCCTGTGGAGTACTGTGTCAGAGATACTGGGTGAGCAAATTGGTGTAAAAACGGAAATTATTTTTCTGAGTAATGATACAGAATCAGAACTGGCGAAACATAGTAAAGTTTTGCTGAGTCTAATTATGGTGGCTGCCAAAAAAGCAATTACTAGAAAATGGAAATCAAAGTCTAAACCAAGTATACTAGAAGAAGTGAATATAGTACCAGAGATAAAACAGCTGCATTTGGGATCTTTAAAAAATGGTAGGAGCAAATTACATAGCAAAAAATGAGAGTTGTGGAAACAGTACATACAGGGGAGGAATGAGGTTTAAAAGAAGGCAGGACTTGAATGAGCTATGTAACATTTGACTGACAATGATTGGATAGATTATAAGTGATGTATAAATGTTGCGGCTACAATTATGTCAATATGGTTTGTGATGTAAAATGCTTGCAGCTGGGGTTATATGTCAATATGGTTTGTTTTCAGACTGGGTGGAACTAAGTGGTACAAATCTACTCTCTGATGATATTTGTGTAACTGGTTTAACTCCTAAAATGTAGAAAATGAGAAACTGGAGTTCATCCAGACTCATGGGAGATGTTGTATAAAAATCATCCATATCCATTTTAACACATTGATAAAGAAATTCCATTTTACTTTG
This sequence comes from Protopterus annectens, assembly GCF_019279795.1. NCBI lineage: Eukaryota > Metazoa > Chordata > Ceratodontiformes > Protopteridae > Protopterus > Protopterus annectens. Next base: position 843,463,410 of record NC_056748.1, on the reverse strand, counting down.
TTCAATTTATTGTAATATGTTTCAAGCCCTGTTGTATACCATGATAAGACTGGCACACAAAAAGCAGATTTTAACAGCTCTTGAACCACAACAGATTTACATTCTTAATTTCACTGATAACAGGCTTCATCAGTTTAGTCAAAACAGTGTTGCATAAGTGCACAAAATGACCAAGAGTCTTTTCTCCTGATTGTTCCCACAGTCTGATGGGTTTAGCTCTCATCGGTTCTGTATTCAGTACAAGACAGACAGTGAGACACCCCTTTTCTTGGCTTCTGAGACTCAGTCCACTTCCTTGACAGGCTCTTGGAGTCAGTGTGTCAAATACTGTGGTTTAATTTGTGTGTGATTTGTGTGTTGGTTTCGTTTGCGTGTATTTTGTGTGTTTGCTCCTTGCTCATGCTTTGTTCTCATTAATAGCCACCATACGGACCACTGTTTTCAGACAGCCTCGTTGCACTCCTGCAGTGTGTCCATCTCACTCTCTAATGAGCAGGTACAGCTTTCGTTCTCCTTCACACACGTTCAGATCGTCAGTTCCCCTCTCTCTCTCTCACACACACGTTCAGATCGTCAGTTCCCCTCTCTCTCTCTCACACACACGTTCAGATCGTCAGTTCCCCTCTCTCTCTCTCACACACACGTTCAGATCGTCAGTTCCCCTCTCTCTCTCACACACGTTCAGATCGTCAGTTCCCCTCTCTCTCTCTCACACACATGTTCAGATCGTCAGTTCCCCTCTCTCTCTCTCACACACACGTTCAGATCGTCAGTTCCCCTCTCTCTCTCTCACACACACGTTCAGATCGTCAGTTCCCCTCTCTCTCTCTCTCCCTCTCTCACACACACATTCTGTATGTTCTTGTACCTGCTTGAAACACAGAAACATGTTCATTGGCAACTCTTAAAGAAGAGCTACTTTGCCACATATCTCCCCAGCTCTGACCCATAAGGTAGAAGAACAGCGATGTAAGGGAAGTAACTAGGGTGGACAAAATGGAGCAAATGAATGGCAAAGCATTATCAGTGAGTTGTTGGAGGACCACAGACTTCTGGTATGTTTCCTTACAAGAATTGTATTGGCAGACCCTTGTATAATACCCGGGTATAGTGTTTAGGACAAGTATTACTCTGCTGGACATTAAGTCTCCCATCATAATTCTTGACTGCCCTCAAAAATGCAGGCTGACCCTCAGTGATGCAGTAAAACACATCCCCATTCTCCCGTTTCCTTTGGAAACACATATCCCTACACTGGTCATATATTTTTAGTACTGAAGATCCACTCTTGTATTCCCTCATTCTTTGCTGGTGCCCTAGCAGCAATCCTTGCAGGGTCAGTTGCTGCTCAGTCCCTTTCAGTGCAGTAGCACTTACCATGACTTTAGTTACTGCTGTGTCCTTTATTTATTTATTTATTTATTTATTTATTTACATTTGTTGACTGAGAGTGTCTGACTGGACGTAGGCCCATTTTCAGCAGAGGCCCAGGGAGAAAAGCTCCACAGTTAAAATATACAGACAGTAGTTACATGGATCATCTGCTTTGAGTATAAGCTTTTAATGTTGTCACCTAGTGTGTTTTGCATAGTATAACATTTTCCCTTCCTGGAGATCATAACATTTTCAGCTTTCTGTTCACAAGTAGAAGTATTACCTTTCAGCTGTGCAGATTTTCACAGAATGCCCAGATTTTTGCTTCATATGTAGTTTTCTGACAAATCATTGAAGACTGAAGTCACTATATAACAACAGACATTTTAATTTCAGACATCATATCCTTCAGAAAATGCATGCCAGCACAGATCCTGTTATTCTAGCAATTTAATTTTCTAAATTTTAAAGAGCAATATTTAAAATCTGTCCCTATTTTTGGGCCTGTGCCCCCATTATTTTAGCCTTTGCCCAGATTTAATGCACTAAGAGGTTGAGCACGGTATGATTTTACCTTTATTCCTTGCTTAATAATTCCTTCTCAATACATCATAATTGTTAGTTCACAGTACAGTTGTATTTTAGTTTTGTGTTTTGAAAGATAGTTCCGCTATGAGCAAACTATCACTACATTTGTTTCTCATTCAAAGAACAGCACATTTCTGATTGAATACTTATTATAATTAACTGCTTTTCATATTTTTGCAACAAACTCTGAATTTTCATTTATTTGTAATGTTACATCTGTGCTGTCTCTACTGCTAGTAGATTTACTCTAATTGAACTGTTTTGATACAGAGTCTGTTTGCATCATGGAAATAGATGGTTAAAGAGCATGAATACCTTTACTTTCCTGTCATTCTTAATATACAGTTTGTAATAAAATGCTTCATAAATTTTTTATTAGCCTATATCTCAAAAAAAATCTATGGAGTTTGCAGGTGATGTCAGGGTAGGCTTACCATGAAATGTGTCCATAGAGTTTAATGGTGGCTTCCCACGTATGCATAGGGAGATATCCATTACTACACATAGATGCATGTTCACAGTAATCCTACCTTGATGTCACAGGTCACATAAGTCATCTGGTATTAGGGTAGTGAAAATGTAAGATTATAAAGAATATGATAAACAAATGGAACACACATAAAAAAAACATGAGAGAAATGCATTATGGTGTTACAGGCCTTTCATGCCATGTGCTAAAAGCAAGTATTCAGTCTGTATCAGTACAGTTTTACTGTTCCTTCCTTCACATTTGCATATGGGCAGACCTGTTTTCTGATGTTTCTTATAGTGTTTGTTTTCAAATTCTATTTTTTGGACAAGTTTTGCTCTTTATTCAGAACACTGCTCATGAGTGAGTCACCATTCCCTGGATGTCTGACCTCTCCCTCAGACATGACAGATTACTGTGTTATAGCTGGCTCTTTCATCCCACCTTAGGGTCTGACAGTTCTTGGAATCATGGACTTGCTAGTCTCTTTAGAAGCCTCAGCCTGAGACATAGTGCTGCCAGTTTCATTAAGTATTGTGAAATACCCTTGTTTCATGATTGATTGGCTCAGTGGGTCATTAGTTCTGCAGACACTCACGTTTTCCGTCTGACATTCTTCAGGTGAGCTCATCAGTTCTGCACTCAGCTAGATACTTTTTTATCAAATAAGACACATTTCAGTTTGTTCCACACTCAGAAACTGTTTCAGCCACTAGGCATGTGGGTTTGTCTATTCTGTACCATTTAAAGTATCCATAACATATAATACCAAATTACATTGCTTGCTGTTATATTAATGTGATAAATATCTGTGTCTTGTGTGTGTGTGTGTGTGTGTGTGTGTGTGTGTGTGTGTGTGTGTAGATATATAGACGTGTATAGATGTGAATGTATACAAATGAATAGATATATATGTCATGTGGTGTGTGTTTGCATTTTTTTATATAAACAGAGAGAAAACATGTGTTATAGTGTGTCTGATCGCAATATGACAATATCAAAAGCAAAACATTCGACAGGATATAAAGAACAATCCCCACTTTTGAATACTCAAAACACAGAAGATAGCAAAGATCACAAAAAAAGAAAGCAATTTCTTTTTGTGAACTTTATACCAGAACCTCTCCATAACACTAGCTTATAATTTTGCCTGATTAGCATTAGTGTTACAGAAAGTTTTTTTTTTTTTTTTAGTTAAGCATAGAGTTCGGAGCAGAATTAAGGATAAAATGGCTGGTAGCTGCCAAAGGTAGATAAGATAAAAAGCCAAACTTCATGAAACAACCACAAACACCACCACGGACTGCGACATTCTTTAATCACAACAAGTACATGTAAATTGGGTAAAACCCTAAAAACAAAAGAAACGAGGTAAAATCCCCTGATACTTCATCAACGATAAGTGCTTTCGGATTAACCTTCTTCAGATCGTAATGAATGAAGTGGGGAAACATTTAATAAAGTCATTGGTGACCAATCAAAAGATAGCTTTAGGCCAACTCCCTCCTCTCAGATCAAATAAGAAATGAACCAATGAAAATGTATAAATATGCATGCTTCTTCTTGATGGAACTTCATTTAGCAGTTGTTCCATTGCGTCCTATACTGAAAAATAGAAGACCTACTATTGGTTAGAATAGAAGGAACATGCACATCCACACAATTTCATTGGCTCACTTTTTGATTCGATCTGAGAAGAGGGCGCTGGCCCAATGTTACCTTTTGATTGGTTACTAATGGCTATTGTTTAGAACAGAAGAAGCATGCATATTTACACATTTTCTGATTCGATCTGAGAGGAGGGAGTTGGCCTAAAGCTACCTTTTGATTGGTCACCAATGACTTTATTAAGTGTTTCCCCACTTCGTTCATTACGTTCTGAAGAAGGTTAATCCGAAAGTGCTTATCATTGATGAAGTATCAGGGGATTTTACCTTGCTTCTTTTGTTTTTAGGGTTTTGCCCATTTTACATGTACTTGTTGTGATTAAAGAACGTCACAGTCCGTGGTGGTGTTTGTGGTTGTTTCACGAAGAGTTAGGAGCAGGGTTGGGATTAGAATATTTCTAAGGGGGAGTGGGGGCTTAGTCAGGTATGCATGATTATTAGACTAAAACAGCCTTTAAACTCCTTTGAATCTTGTGATAAAACAGGAGAAGGTTGTAATAACTGGGCAGGATATGATCAGAAGAAAAATTCAGGTAAGCTAGCTGAATATACAGCCGTCTTACAGAATTTTACAGAACAGTACCTGAAGCGGTGATTGATCAGCTGACAGATATGTTAAACTGTGTGAGGGTGGCAAGCACCTTTCCACCTTTGGTCACACAAGTTAAAGTGATTAGGATAACTTACTTATCTTGGGTAAACCTGGCTCTGATGGATTTACTCCAAAGTTCCTTAAGGTGTACATAGATTTACTGCTATAGTACTCAGACACATCAACTTTTCACTGGACACTAACAATTTCCCTCAAATTTGTGAAGTAATCTGAACGTCCATCTTTCCTCAAACAGGGGAAGCTACTGTTTCTGTCATCATACAATCTCATGTCTCTA